>NC_135775.1:2062685-2100263 GCF_028453695.1 Augochlora pura | reverse complement strand
CCCTTCGGTATCGATACCCTCGACGTTCCCGGCTTCCAGGAATCTCTTCGTCAATCCCCCTAAAAAACGGGACTGGAAACGGCAGTATACAATCGCGAACGATCTTCATCCGGGAGCTTTCGCGAATTTATAGGAGGACCGTAAATCCTCGGTGTATCGGTTGACCGGCTCCTATCGAGCATGATTTAAATGCCACGCTCTACGGTCCGGCGCACGGCTCGCGATTTTTCTGCCGGATCGCCGAAAGATGGCCGAACGGTGAAATCGGTTTTGGAAGACGAACTTCGCGGCGATTCGCGATGTTTCGTCTGGATCAAATGGTTAATCACATTAAATGATTTTCTATCGTTGTTCTAGGAATGCCCTAGAAATCTCGCGCTATAATGGGAATGGTACATCGAGGAGTCAACATTCCTTATCGAGTTGGTTTATCTAGAGAAACGTGTCAACACGCCGCGTCCACGAAAGCTAGCAAGCCTCGCTCGGAACGCTCGCGAAAGCTTCGAACGCGTTTAGAAGAATCTCCGCGCGTTGCTCTCGCATCGTTTCGAGATCGTCGCCTCGTTTCGGTGGTTCGAACGGAAACTCTATCGCAGCCACGGGATAGAAGAACGAGGCCAACGGGAGTCGGCCAGCCGGCCAACAACTATTTGTTCCGCGGACACGTAGTTTTATTGCCCGCCGCTCCCGAAATTCCTCTATCGCTAATGCACCCCGCGACGATGCTGGGGGTGGACCGACGGTCGATGCCGGTTTCTCCGGCGGCGTCGCGACGCTGGCTGGCGCCCAGTTTAAAACGTAACACGGTATCCGATGAAGACACCGGGAGCCACCTAGACGGGCGCTGCCAATTCGCCATTGGCGCGAACAAAGGACGCTCCGCCGGCCAGCTTCCGGTCAAAGACTTCGGAGCACCGTGCCAAATTACGGGACCGCTCGCGTTCATTTGTCATCGCTAGTTAGCGGGAGGACAGGTCTCTCACCCAGATTCGACGTGTTACCGACGATCGTCTGGCGTCTGGCTCGCAAGAAAGGGTTATGACGAATTATGTTGTTTTAGAGAATTATGTAATTTTAGAGAATTATCTAGTTTTTGTATTAGAATTATGTAGTTTTGTAAAATTATTCAGAACGATTATATAATTCATAGAGCAATTGAATTCCAATTTTTATTGACTCGTAGCAATTTTAATTGTATCATAATCTTAATTATAATTTGCAGTACGACCGAGTTACAATTTTAATTTAAATTGTATTCAATTCAATTAATTTTAATTTAAATTGTACTGAATTACATTAATTTTAGTTTAAATGCACTGAATTGAATTAATTTGAACTTGAATTGTATTGAATTAAATTAATTTGAATTTGAATTTGAATTGAATTGAATTAATCTTAATTTAAATTGTACTGAATTAAATTAATTTTAATTTAAATTGTATTAAATGGAATTAATTTTAATTTAATAACCAATTGCAACGCGACTAAAGTGCAACGTAAAACTGACTCACAAAATAATTTAATTTTAATCTAACATTAAAATTCAAATATCCTATTCTCTTCTGCAAAAGGAAAATTCCTAATAAACAAAACCATATAACCCATACAAATAAATTCCCCACCCAATAACGCATTACAATCAATTTATTATTAAATAAAAATTACTAACCTAATCTAAGCCAGAGCACAGAATTACGAACATAACCTCGTAAGAGTGGTCCTTACATCGCGCGCGATCCACTGTTCCACGAAATCCCGGGCAATAACGTTCGCGTTGGCCGACGTACCTCCGGCGCAACGTAAATGCAATTTCAAATCCGACCGTTATATATTCGGCGAAATTGAATCCCTTAAACCGGCGCATTTCGATCGCGTAAATTTCGCGCGCGGTTGCACCCACCACCCACCCACCCCCTCCCTTTCGCCGCGCGCGGCCGGAGAGTTCTAAAACCGTTGCGGCGGAAGTTCGCGCGCGCTTTGAGCAAACAGAAAACGTGAGGGGAAGGGTGGAGGGAGGGGTGAAGAGGCGAGGAGGGTGGTAGCTCGAAATGGGATCGAATAATTAACTTCTTTCCCCAACGAAGATGCGGAGCTGTCCAATTATCTAAATACGTCGGAGCCGACGGCAGTTAAACCACAAATATATTTAGCCGCGTTTTAAGTTTCCGCCGTTTCAAGTTCCACCGTAAAAGCGCCGCGGTGCTCTCTGCGCGCGCCCCGGTTAAACCTCCGACTTACTGTGGCACGGGGCCTCCTGCGCCGGAGTCATTTCTGACTCGCGCCGATACTTCGCTGTTACATTAGCAAAAATCGATCAATTGTAGAATCAAGTTATAAGAGCGTGTTAATTTAATTTACTGTTATAGTCGACTACTGAATTATATTATATTAAACCAATATTGCTTGGAGTGAACATTAATTTTAAGCTTTTTTTGCAATATTTAATAATCAAATTTAACGATAAACAAGCGAATCAGGAGAAATTTGATCTAGACGCCTATTGGCGGCTACACTACCAGGAATCAAATATGTGTCGGACGCCAATAGGCGTTAACAGTAGTCAAAGGGTTAAACTTACAGGATCCATAGTTTATAGTCTTATCCAGCACCGCTGAAAATATTGGCCGCACAAGTTCGCGTACTTTTTATTTACAGCCCTTTTTGCGAGGTAACATACGGTATATCGCGAGAGTATTCGAAACTTTTTAAGCATCGTGCCAAATTACTTAAATTGTTTCGCGAGAGCGGCGCTTCGTTTCCACGGTCTCCGCGGTTTAATTGCGCGCCGCGAAAAATTTATTTTCCAGCGAGGCGACGTCGCCGCTTCGAGTCTGTTTCCAAGGGTTCCGGTGTCCCTGGCCGGGCTACGCGATACACGGTGTGCTCGTCGTTCGACGCGCATCATTCGCCGGCCGCGAGACGGCGGATCAATTACGCAAATTAAATTCCCGGCCCACCGCGGCGGGGTAACAAGCGACCGTGTTCGCCTGACCCCCGGCGTCAACCCTTCCACACGGATGGAATACCGCGAGCCCGTGTTAATGCTTCCCGCAATTTCCCCGAAGCGGAGACACACACCGGTGACGTCGTATAGGGTGTATAAGGTGCGCAGGATGTATAGGATGTGCTACGCATCACGATACTGTGTGTAGAAAATTTGTTCAAATTTTATATTGTATTTATTGATATTAAAAGAGGGACACTTTTATGGATACTTTATATATAATAATAATGTGAATCGAGAATAGTAAAAATTATATAAAATTATTAATATAGTTAATGAGTTATTTTAATTGGAATTGTAGAAGGAAAATTTTGATGAATAATTTGTTAATAGTAAATTTTTCTATCAGGTTCTAAAATAATCATTGTGCTAATAAAATTTAAATTTAAATAATAATTGCAAGTGCAACTGTTAGTACAAATCACATAAATCAGTTACTACAGTTTCATATATAAAATAAAAATGCTACAAGCCATATAAATGATTTTAAATTCGAAATTAATGTACATTCGAGTGGAAAGGGTTGATACAAATTTAATGACCATAGCAACGTTGAACAATTTCGTCCAGTTGGTCCTAAACAAACTTCGAAACTCCATGCTGATATTGTACGCGCGTGGTCCAAGTACGAGCCGTGGCGACGCACGCAGCGCCGAACATTGTTTGCAGGGTTCGGGGACCTCGGAGCTTTTTGTTCCAACCCTCTCCCTCCTCCTGCTTTCTCCACCGGACGTTAAACCGGCCCCGTGACCCTGTTTCGCGATTTTTCGGCGGAAAAGCCGCGCCGCGGAACGTCTCCTTTCGCGAGCGCTTTCCGGTAATTTGATTTCCACCGGCCGGCCGGGCTTTGAGCAAACCTGTCCGTTTGAAATTTTCATGCACCGCCGGCGACATTATTTTTCGACATTTTTCAGAAAGTCTTCCCGGCAAAGCCTGCTCTTTGGCGGAACGTGTGTCCCCTTGCGTTTCCCGAGAACGTTGCTTCTCGTGAACGGTGATTTCGGTGCTTTCATTTCTCGCGGAATTCTACGATTATTTCTCGACGATAAAAATTAGTAAATTTTGTTTATAGGTGTTGCTACATTATTAATATAACATCTTAGTAATGTAAAAAGTTTATTTATAGATTTTATTTAATTAAGATTTATGCTCTATAAAATTATAAAAAATTGCACAAAAAGTGTCGAAGATATAGCAAAAGATTCTTCCACCACCCCAACGAATAACAACGTCAAAAAACAACCCTCTAACCAACGTCTGATAAACCAACCCCTTTAACGTCCCCTCATCCGACATCCCAATCCATTAGTTTCCCCTCGATCGCGTTCATTTCTCCGCTTCCACGTCGAATTCCCACGGTGGCCTACAGAAATTCTCGCGAACGAGTGCATCGATAAATCTGTGCTCCCGGGTAGCGAGTTCACCGTTTCCATCGCCGAGGCAGAAGGTTCGCGACGATTTGGTGCCAACCGAGCCGAATGCAACTGACGATTGTCGCCCGCCGGGTCGAGTGAAACCCGTTATCGCCGCTTTATTATAGCAGTTTGCACGCGAATTGATGTTTGGAGCGTCTGCTCGGCGAACGTCTTCAACCATCGATCTCGTGTTGTTCCATGTTGTTCTATATTGTTCCATGTTGTTCTATATTGTTCTAGGTTGTTCTATATTGTTCTAGGTTGTTCTATATTGTTCTAGGTTGTTCTATATTGTTCTAGGTTATTCTATATTGTTCTAGGTTGTTCCATATTGTTCTAGGTTGTTCTATATTGTTCCATGTTGTTCTATATTGTTCTAGGTTGTTCTATTTTGTTCCATGTTGTTCCACGCTGTTCCACGTTGTTCCACGTTGTTCCATGTTGTTCCACGCTGTTAAACATTTTTCCACACTGTACCATGTTGTTCCACGCCGTTCCACCGTGTTCCACATTGTTCCACGCCGTTCCACGTTGTTAAACATTGTTCCACACTGTTCCACATTATTCCATACTGTTCCACGTTGTTCCACATTGTTCCACACTGTTCTATATTGTTCCATTCTGTTCCGCTTTGTTCCACGTTGTTCCACATTGTTCCACGCTGTTCCATACTGTTCCGCGTTATTCCACACTGTTCCACACTGTTCTACAATGTTCCATACTGTTCCACGCCGTTCCACCCCGTTCCACGTTATTCCACACCGTCCCACATCATTCTACACTGTTCCACGTTGTTTCGCAACCGTCGCGCGCAATTCCTATCCTCGTTCCCCGCCGTTTCATCTTCCGCCGTCGTTTCATCTTTCCGTCTCTCTGCGCGCAGTCTGCTGCTCTTCATTTACCGATTCGCGCAATGTGAAATCGAGCGGAAGATGTCCCACGAGACCCGCTATTTCTCCCAGGTCAACCGTGCCGCGGCTCGATACTCGCGAATCCTTTGAGAGAAGAGGACCGATCTTTCGCGATCTGCTGGAAACGTTGCGAAAAGCTCTCTCCAACGGAGACTGCTGCGCACGCGAGAGCCGATGCTTTTAGGGATTTGTTTGGTATTAGGTGGGTTGCTTTTTAGGATGGCTGCTTTTTAGGATGGTTGCTTTTTAGCAGGGTTGCTTTTTAGGGTGAGGGGTAAGGTGGAGGTTTCCTATTGTCCGAGCAAATTCGGTGGTTGGCGGGTCGGCGAGGTGGTTTTTAATGAGTTGGAGGATAGTACTGTATTTTGAGATTTGGAGTTCGGTATTTATTTCGAGCTTCGGATATTGATATTTTTAATTTGGATATTAATATTGTATTTTTAAAACTTCGGAATTTGGGTACTGTCTTTCTTGTAAAACAAGACAGACAAACGAATCCAAGTCTAATAAATAAATCCAGGTCTAATAAATAAATCCAGAACCAATAAATAAATCCAGAACCAATAAATAAATCCAGGAACCAACAACTAAACCCACTAAATAACTCCGAGTCTAATATATAAATAAAATTCCACCAAATATCCTAAAAAAAGCAATATTTATTATTCTCTTCAACAAGATAATTAAATAGCAGGAACTCGTTCAATCGACAATTATAAATTGCGAAATGGACATCGAGTCGACGAAAAGGTCACCGAGCATCACCGTGCCGCGACGTTGGCGTTAACGAATCGCGTTTCCGTTCGAGTGGCAGGCGCCAAGAACCGGAACTAGGATATCGCCTTTTATAATAGCCACGTGGATCCTTTCGAGATGCTCCTTCGTCGCGAGCGCGCGAGAAGAGGGGCCGACGATCCTTTTTCGGCGGTGGAATCGCCCGAGGGCGCAGCGAAGTGTTCCAAATAGCCCGGGGCACTCGATTCATTGGTCCGCGACGCGAGGACGCTCCAGAAATAACGGGCTGTTCGTCGAGGACGGCGCGACGAAGCCCGGGGAATCGGTATAACGACTCGTCGAAACGGCGCGGCGCGTCGAGCACGCGAAAATTAAAGGCTCTCTTCGCCGTCCGATCCGTCTCGATTTACGCGACCAGCTCACCCGATGAAAGATCGTTCTCGATACTGCCGCCTAATTGGCGGAGAAACGTGATTTTTCAAAGAACAAGCTTTTTTGGATTATTCTTAAATAATTTGTTAAAATGATTTTTAAGGCTGCGTGCTTTTTTGGAGATGATTGTTAAAATCGAATATTGTTAAAGCTGAATATTGATAAAGCTTTAGTGATTAATTTATCGATTTTATTTTAATTTATTTACTTCGATTAATTGTTGAGGCTTTGAATAATTGTTAAAGCTTTAACCGATGTCTAAGATTAAAATAATTATCGAATCTTTTTTGATCAAGAATAAAAAAAAGGTATAAACGATTGGCAGAAATGATTGACGTATATTAATTGACCTATATGAATTTTTTAGATGAAATAATATAGGAAAATAATAGAATAACAAGAGCACAGTAATTGGTCACCACAAAGCTCTGTTGCTCTAATGCTCTAATTTATTTATCAGCCTCCCATTATTTATCCACCATTCTCCCATTTATTTATTAATATTTTATATATTTAGCATTCTTCTAAAACAGTTCGCCTTGCATAAAACTGCATTTAGCATTTTCATAGCGCAGAAAACTGCATTTAGCATTCTTACAGACCAAAGTTAACATTGCAGAAAACTGCATCGTGTCGCGGATCATAAAATCGTGGACCGGCAAAGAAAGCAGCGCGGCGACCGAAACGATCCGACGTCGCGCCGTTAATATCCCCGGTTGCCGATTCGACGTTATCAACGAGCCGTTGCGAGGCCGTTGGAGGAGAAACTCTCGCGGTAGAAAGTTGGCGAAGTTGGCCGCGCGGATAGTTCACCCGGGCGATGCGTCATAACTGTCGCGGCGTGCAACACTTAGCCTCGAATTAATTCCCGTTCGCGGTGCGGTAATGCTACAAGTGATTTGCTAAGATCGTTTCCGGGAGCCGCTCGCTCGGCCCTTCTTGCTCCATCGCTCGGCCTTTCTCGGCTCCCTCCTTCGGCCCTTCTCGTCTCTATCTCTCGGTCTTTCTCGCTCCTCCCTTCGGTCTTTCTCGACTCTATCGCTCGGTCTCTCTCGGCTCCATCACTTGGCCCTTCTCATTCCTTCCTTCGGCCTTTCTCGGCTCCATCGCTCGGCCGAACGACGGAACACCGGCCAAGGCATAATGCCAAATAACGCAACAAACAGGGCTGAATTATTACGCCGGCGGGCGAGCGAAGGCGCCCGGAGTATTCGACGAACCCCATCGTCTGACGCGCGGCCGGCTCGCGATACTGACACCGCCGCCTCGCCGCTGCTGCATCATTCCTGGCAACCACTATAGCGGAATTATAGCATTCTAGCATATCATTTACAGCTTTCAGTAAATTGTTCACAAAAGTATCGCCGAAACCGCCTGTCGCTGCGTTTCAATGTAGTCTCCCCCCCCCCCCCCCTGAAACGTGACGCAAGCGACGCCTGGCTTCGCCGGCGGGAGAGATCTCTCGTCTTAATTCGCCACCTCCGACTATGCCCCATACCCTCAGGAATATAAATCAGCAACAGGGAGACCGTGGCGCCGCGTCGACGCGATAAATTTCAATCCAACTAGTTGAAAAATTGCCTTCGAGTCCTGTCGCTTCGAGTCGCTCTGCTTTATCGCGGATCTCGTTCGAAGTTCTCCATAAAATAGAAAATTTTGTGAACGATCAACTCGGACGATCATTTTGGAAATGATTAACTAAGACGATCTGCAACTTGGACGGCGATCAATTTCAATCTAATTGGTTGAAAAATTGCCTTCGAGTCCTACAGTCGCTTTGCTTTATCCAGGATCTCGTTCGAAAAATTTCTACGAAATATAGAAAATTTTGGAAACGATCAACTCGGACGATCCGCAACAGTTCTGGATACTGTATGATATTATCTCGCGGCGGGGAAATCGTTCGGCTCCGATAAAAACGCGGCGGGTATACGCGAGGGATCCGGCGATCGTCCGGCGATTAGCGAGCACTCATCTCGGCCGCGTTTAAACAACAATAGACGACGAGCAAGCGATTCGGGCTTGGACGACGACGACGACGACTGCCGTTACAGAGCAACCTAATTACGTTCCCGGCGTTCCATCGATCCCCGCCCGCGCGTCGCATTCCGCGGATGCTACTTCTCGATCGGTATCGGCGCGATCGCGGTTAATATCGGCGATTGAGATTTCGACTGGTTGACAACTGGGTCAAGTGTGGCCCCACCCTACCACTCCGGCCCTTCGTACCGAAGGAGATCGCGCGAGCGGCTTCTTCCGCTGGATTTACATACCGCGAGGAGATCCGGAAAATACCGCGGCCCTGGCGCGCGGCTGTTCCGCAGCGGATATTTAAAGGAGATGCGCGTTGCGCAGCGCAATTTCGGGCTACGCTGATTTATCGAGAACCGTGGATCGACCGGTCTGCTGGAAAAGGACGCGGAGTGGTCGGACGAGTGGCACGAGATCGATGGTTATAATCAGATAAGTGGAATGAGGATGTTCCGCGGTCGGACAAGTAGAATGGAATCGATACCGCGCCGTGCCGGGAAATGGAATACCGGCGTGCTGTGATCGGGCAAGTGAAATGAGTCGTCCCGTGGTCGGCCACGTAGTAAAAGCATCGTTAGGCAGAGTTTGGGGAGTCGGATGTTGTCGGTGTGATGGGGAAATGGTGTAAAATGTCGGGCGAAATGTGGTAGATAAGTGGAAAAGGTTGCTCATATGGTCAGACAAGTAGAAAAGGTTGCTCATATAGTCAGACAAGTAGAAAAGGTTGATCATATAGTCAGGCAAGTGAAAAAGGATGGCTATATAGTCAGACAAGGAGAAAAGGTTGGTCATATAGTCAGGCAAGTAGAAAAGGTTGCTCATATAGTCAGACAAGTGAAAAAGGATGGCTATATAGTCAGACAAATGAAAACGGATAACTATATAGCCAGACAGGTAGACTAAACTCAGATCGTAGTCAGACAAGTAGAACAATTCCTCACCATAGTCAGACAAGTGAAACAAGCCCTGTCTTTAGTCGGACAAGTAGTACAAACTCGTGCCATAGTCAGACAAGTGGAACGAACCCTGTCTCTAATCAGACAAGTAGAACAACCCCATCCCAAAATCATATCAACGCCACACACACTCTTCAACAATTAAAATGCAGTTATTGCACGATCTCCCCAGTAGAATAAGACATCCCATGGCCAGACAAGTACAATAAAATCGACACACAGAATCATAGCGCGAAATAAATAAATTCTCCGCCTCGAAAACACTAGTAACATTATTGCCTAATAATGTTAACATAAATTATCTCCGCTCGTATCGCAAATAAATTTATAAAATCGGCAATCCGGTCACACGATCGCGTGGCAACAGATGCGATATCGTCAGTCCGGCGAACAAAGCGAAATCTCGTGTTTAGTAGTGTAAGGGAGGGGGCGAGGGGGGATGGGCGTGTAGGGGGACGTGTGGTGTAAATTTCTCGAGCGCGAAAATTCTGGTTTATTAGTAACGTGGATTTACGGGGGACTCGGTGTCTTCGCGCGTACGGCCGTTGTTATCGAGTAATTTTCTGAAAATCGTGGCACGTACACAACGCGCGGCGACAGGCCGCGCTCGCTCGACAACGCCGATAGCGTGATATATGGTGGCAACGCCGGGGGTCGGGCGCCGTTTCGAAAAATATGGGCGAGAACGCGCGGCAAATACCGACCGCGAATTTTTCGAAAGGGGCGCCGCGATCCCTCGGCTAATCCACGCTTTAAAATTCTTTCTGCCGCGCGAGAGTAGGGCGAGGTGCTCCCTTTTGAAATTCCCATGGCTCTACGGAGCTTCTTCAGGCTTTTCAGAACTTCGAGAGCACGATCAGTTGTTCTCGCAATTTTTTAATAGTTAACGCGAATCTCAGAATTATTGACGATAAAGTAGGTATATTTATTTAAAAAGAGTCGATTATAATAATAACAATCGCGTCCACGTGAAACGTGCGATGAAAACCGTAATTCTTATGGTATACCTACCCTGATCATGGTGTAAGCCCGACTTTCCTCGTGCACCGACCGCTTCAGCTTCTCCGTGTTCGCGAACGTCTTGGCCCATCGCAATCTTTCGTCCTGCGGGTGACACAAGCATCATCATAACAACCGTCGGCAAGCAAGTGAACTCGGCAAAACATTACGCATCGCATGCGTGCGTGCAACTTCGTTCCTCTACTTCGTTCCATCGCAGAGAGAGCTCTCGCGTCTGTACGAACAATGCAGGCACCACCGGATTTGTCCGGAAAAATTCTCTAACCAAATCGCACGGCGCGGAGAACAACGAGTCGAGTCTCTTAATCTGTCCAACTGGAAGATAGTGTGGTATTTTAATTTTTAGAATAAAAGGATTCTTTCACTATGGCTTCTTTGAGAGAACCCAGTTTTGCACATTTTTTTTAGAAATTCTTGAGGAAAGCTGAAGGGTTCTTTCAGAATTTATTTCAGAAACCTGAAGGGTTCTTTCAGAATTTATTTCAGAATTTTATTTCAGATACTTCATTTTAAAATTTTTTTTTCTGAGATATATTTCCTATATTTCAGAATACTTTCAGAATACTTTCAGAATTTCCTATATTTCAGAATACTTTCAGAATTTCCAATCATTCAGAATATTTTCTGACATATCTATCTTTCAGGACATTTTCTGACATATCTATCTCTCAGAATATTTTTCAGAGTCTGAGCTATCAGAATTAATTTCAGAAATCTACCCTCTACAATTTCATTTAAAAATCGAACCACTAAAATTTGTCTAAATTAATCTATTTTTCAGAAGTTCATTTAAAGACCCAGCTTTCAGAATTTCATTCTAAAAATCGACCATCCTTTGCAATTAATTTTAGAACACCGTCATTTAAGAGCCGCATCTGTCATTCAACATTTAAACAACACCCTCAGCTAAAATCCTCTTCGAAGCTTTCAGATGAGAATTTTAACCGCAAACAACAATTTAAATAATTCCAAAGCCCGAACTTCCATGTCCGACGAACCGCGTTTATCTCTCGGATTCGACTGAACGAAGAGGAAGAAACTTTTCCCGTTCGTTCCACCGAGGAGACAATTTTTCGTTCGACTTCTGTTGGCCGTCTCGAACTAAATTAAGGGGGGCGCGTCTTCCCTTCGGAAACATGCAGATTAAAGTTTCCCCCAATAAGACAACGTTTCAATTGCAGACTTCCCCGGTTGGTAGAGGAGGAGGGTAGTTTATCCAATTGGAAGTCCGTCCGGGCTTGGAATTTGTTTAATCGCGTACTCCGCGCCGTCTGAAATTTGTCTAATTGCAGAACTCCGCGCGGGTAGAAATTTATTTAATCGCGGTGGACTTTAACCGGTGGAATAAATTTTGCCGCGGCGTGCGGCTGTTTGTTGAATAAGTGAAAGAGGGGCACTTTTTATCTTCCACTCGAGACAGATTAAGGCTGCCGACGGACTGCTCTCTCTCTCTCTCTGTTTAAACGCGAACGCAATTTTTAATAAGGAACGACAATTTATTCGCGCGCGCGGCACGTCCATTTTTGGTACTGCGTTATGGACGGACGGAGATTTTCGACAAAATCCTCGGAGCTCTCGCTCTTTACGGAGAACCTAAAACAAGCTCATGCGCTGCCGTCGAACAGACATCCTCTAATCAAAATGCAAAATCTCGATCGACGACGAACAGGAGACGCCGGGTGATTCGTCGATCGCAGTGAGGACACAGTGGCGACGTCCGCCACGAAAACCGTGGAAAAATCGTTTTACGAAATCCAATGGAAAATATACAGTTTCTTCCTCTACAAGAAAGTCGACTGTGCAGGAAACAATGTTTAAACATTTTCTTCGTTAAAATTATTCTTTCTACGTTAAAAATTATTCTCAAGTATAACTCACCAATAAATAATCACGAATCAACGAATTATCTTATATTTCGAGTTTCTGTTAGGTTTTCGTGGCTCCCACGCCACTGTGCCCCATCGAAAAAACATCGCGCGACATTCACCATTGACACGCATTCCTTCGAATGTCACGTGTGACTCTATCTATTTCTAAGGCGTTTCAAACACGTCTCGTTTTCTAACGCAGGACGTTTCTAAGACGTTCGTAGGACATTCGAGATATCTCGCTTCGTAACAGAGAACATTTCTATAACGTTCCTAAAGCATTCCTAGGACATTCAAGACATTTTAAGAATGTCATACATCGAACGTCTTTAAAACGTCTTAAACACGTCTTAAACACGTCCTCGTGCCACCTATTGGCTCTGCTCTATATTTCTCGTCATTCCAAGTAACAGCAAACTTAAAAAAGAAAAGCATTCCAACCATCGTCCATTAACCTAGTTCCTTCAACACTTAACAATAATATCCAAAAGTCATTTAACTCAGTCCAGACACAAACTTGCTACTACTCGTTCAAAATCGTCGGGAGACTTTTGTGGGCCACTGTACGCCGTTCTAACTCCAAGCCATTCATTCGAGGGGGGGGATGCAGGGCAACGGTGGCGGTGACAACGGCGGCGTCCTCGCTCGCGAGTCTGTTCTACGGGGTTGTTCAGGCATTGGTGTTTTTCACGGTGTTGTAACAGGCACCGGTATTTTTCACGTGGCAGCAGCCGTTGTTCCCCATCGATGCCGCTCCGCCACGGGATCGAAGGAAAGCCTCTCTCTCTCCGCATGCAGCCGCGTGTGGGATCGCGTTGGAAGGGTTGAGGGGGGGGGGGGGGAGGGGAAGCGTGTAACGATTCGGCAAACAAGGCGCCGGAGGGATGGCGAGAGACGTATCGCGCGCGCGGGAAACGCGTCTGCGCGCGGGCGCGCAAACGGTCCGCGACTTTTATTCGCGTGTATTTACGCGATTTTGCGACGGTGTGTGCGTGCGCGTGTAGCGAGGGGGAGAAAAAACGCGCTTACGCGAGCCTCTTAAAATGGAACGGATTTCGCATTGCAGGCTGACGCGTCGACGTCGCGACGTCGTGACGTCGTTCGCGACGACGCGCAATAGTTGGGTAAGAATTTGTTTCAGCGCTCTTGTTCTATTTTTAGGGGGGATGGTTTGATTAACCCTTTTACTGTCACTTCTTTTATGTTGCGTTGATTAGTAGTTGTTTGTCCTTAATTTTAATTAATTAAATTATTTTTTCTTAAAAGAGTCGGATAATTTTTGTTCCTTTTTTCGTTCCGCCAGGTGAGGCCGCAAGGAGCCGCCGCGGCTCGAATGGAGCAGTCCCCCAGGTATATCAATTAGCAGGCTGCCCACCGATCGATTCTGTTAATGATTCGTGCGGCGGCGAGGCAGCGAGACGCGGCGCGGGATATTAAGCGCGGAGACCGGTGAACGCGAGCGTCTCATTAATCACGTGGATCAAGCGACAGATCGGAAATAGTCGCTAACGAGGCATTTTAACGATGCCCGGCGAAACTCTGACGAGAGTACAGGGGCCGGTCTCGAAATCGGCGAGAAAAGATGATCCCGAGGGCTACCCGATCGGCGAAACAAGATTTACGAGCTGTGAGGTCCGAAGCCGAAAAGTTTACTCGCCGGCGCTGTTCAATTAACGCGGGAAACGAGAAGTTTTGGGGAGTTTCTTTGTCGGCGAGATTAGGTTCTGCTTCTGGAAAATGATGGCGAAAGACAAACAAGGCTGGACGAATTAAAATCGACGAGAACCGAACTAATTTAGAAATAGATGCAGAATAATTTAGAGATAGATTAGGGATTGATAGATTGCAAAATTGATAGTTGCAAAAAAAAATTGGAGCAATGTTGATCGTTGCAAAGGGATGGTTGCTTTAAATAATAGTCGACAATTTTATTTATTTATTAAAGGGTTAGAAACTTTGGGGATTTTAGGAATGCACTATAGTTTTTTTTACGAAGAATAGAAATTGTTAAGTTAATTATAAGAGATGTGATTTTAATAATATTAAGATCTTAATAATTGAATAATGAATTTGAGTGATATAAAATTGAATAATATAACACTGAATAACAAAAACTTAAATAATTTTCTTAATCTTCGATGACAGATGTCCGTCATTACAAAAGGATCTAAGAAGCACGCCGTGCCAACGAATCGCAATCAACGAGGCCAAACTCCATTACGGAGTAAACAAAAGGCTTTCTTCATTCTTCGAAGCAAGATTTCTCATATCATAAAAGGCACTGCAACTCAAACAGCCACCCTCGAAGTACTCACTAGGTAGACAAAAGACTCTCGTTGCCTTTGCCGCAAGATTTGCATTATCGCGAAAAATTCTAAGCTCCGAAGTGACTTGTTAATGAACAATTAACTTGTACAGAATCAACTCTAAATTAAAAAAATGATTTTTTTAATCTACGTTACAAGAAATTCTGGTAGATTTTTTAATGCAATAAAGCTTGCATTTCTATGCGATTTTAGACATTAAAGACGTTTTTAAGACGTCGTAAAGACGTTGGAAAGACGTCTCGATTTATAACACGAGACGCTGGATTTGGAATAGTGGACGTTTTTAGGACGTTCCTAGGACATTCGAGACGTCTTGAATTGCAATACTGGACGTTTCTAAGACGTTCGTAGGACATTCGAGATGTTTTTAATGATCTTCTAAATTTCGTACACGAGACGTTTTGATTTGTAACACTGGACGTTTTTAGGACGTTTGTAGGACATTCGAGACGTCTTGATTTCTAACACAGAACAATTCTAAGCCGTTCGTAGGGCATTCGTGACGTCATGCATTCATGGAGACGTTCGCCCGAACCGCCACGTGACGCGCGTCGCGCGGCCAAAAGTTTCCCGATCCGTCTTCGTTCGGTTAATTAATCCGCGCAGGCCGCGTTCGTAGGCGGATAGCAATTAGTGTCGCGTTATCTGGTTACAAAGGTCCTCGGAGCAAACGGGATAACGGCTGCGAGAGGACGCGGTCGCATTTCATGCGGAGCGTAACAGTAATTCTACGCAATTCAATCGGTAAACCCCTTGCATTATCATAATCGATGTTTCGTTAGCATAATGAAACGATACGCCCGTTACGAAATGGAACGGCCGGCGCTGGGAACATAGCTTGCGAACGGGACCGGAATTTAGGATGCACTCGGCGAGCGTGCGACTCTTGGCTGTTTTTGCAACTGCAATTCATTGTGTCTTCGGCTAATTATTTTCATCGAGCTGGTTTACTATGTGTGCTGCACTTGCGGTAGCATGATTTTATGGAGTGTTCGAAGAGGTTACGTCATGGCCACTATAGACTGCTAATAAATTATTTATGTTGTATATTATGTATTTCGTATTTTATACTTTTATTATATTTTACTATATTATATATTTTTTATTATATATCAGAATATTATGGATTTCGCATTGTATAGCATTACATTATAAAATTGATATTATAAATTATTACACTGTATATTTTACACTATCTGATTTGTAATAATTTTCAACAAATCAACCTGTAATATTTTTTTCAATTTTATTAAAAGTAAAAAAAATGTTCAACAAATAATTCAATTTTAATTCGACTGAACAAAGTGTTCAAGTTACCTAACTTTAAAAAAATTACTCTAAGTTATTGCGGTGGTATATCAAGCTATAAAAACACGCGATAAAACGGAGAAAGAATTGCTCGGACGGCGAAGAGGCAGTTCGCGTCTTTTGCTACCGAATCCGCCGTTCAATGTGATTTACGTCTGTTATGCTTTCAGTTAGAGATGTACGTTCGGTGTCTCTTGTTAGTTGGCTGTGCGGAACTTTATGCGTTCCGCTGGAGACGTGTGAAAGTTTCTTCGAAGTTCCGCGGGAGGGTTCGGGGGAGAGTGACAGAGAATTTTAGCTGTCCCGAGGAATTTACGTTGCGACGACGAATTTGTCGGGGAATTAACGCGTTCTATCTTAAAATTCGTACGGTGGAATATTATACTGGGTGTCGCAAAAAGTTGCTCGAAATTAGGAAACGAGATATTCTTGAGAACCAATGTTTCATTTGAAGCAACTTTTTCCTTTGCAATAATTTTCTGCGAAGCTTCGTTAAGGAGATATTAACGAAAAACTTTGACCAATGAGAAGGCACGATGAATTAGCGTTAGGCAGCCGAGCCACTCATTGGTCACTGTTTTTCGTTAATAACTCGTGAACGAAGGGTCGCAGAAAATTATTGTAAAGGAAAAAGTTACTGCAAATGGCCTGAGGAATCTTTTGACAATTTTTCAACACCCTGTGTTTAAAAATAATTTAACGAATAATTAAAACGAATAATAGAAAATGTAATATATATTTTAACACGATAATTCATTAACCTTCCATCTAGATATAAAAATTACTTTCAGTCTATAATTATACAGACTGTAATTAAACAATATATTAATTAAAAACAAATGCATCCAGGCGTCAATTTCAAGCCCGAAATTATGAAATCCTGCAAGAACAAGGTACGCCGATTCCATGGGGCGCAAGCGACGACTAAAACTCCCTGCAGCTTCGTGTTACACAAGGGTTAATTATTGTTCACGGCGCGCACCGTAGAAGTTTCGAAAACAAAAGGCACCAAGGTGCACAGGGGGAGCATCAAACGGCGCGAAGAAGAACTGATTTCTCTTGATCCTATCTTGAGCGTATTCTTAGAGGGGAATTCTCTGCTGCTGCCGCTGATTACGCCGCTTTATTTGCTCGCCGTAAAGAAGATCGGGACACGGATATGACCTGGATAGAGAGCGCTTTTCGTCGTGACAAGGTCAGAGCTAAAGAAGGGCCGAAGATTTAGGGGATGGTTGTTCGACGGCGGAGGATTCTGGCTGCGGGCCAGCCGCTCGCGGTGGTCCCGTTCGAAGAATTCAGTGATATGCGACGAGAATCTAGTCCAAATTGATAATTATGTATAATTATAGTAGTTGTAATTGTTGTAATAATTATTTGGTTCAGTGGAGTTGGGTAAGTGGTTTAGTTACTGTGGGTATGGTGAGTTGAGCGTTTTATATTTGGCATTTTAATGGACGATGTTCAGTGTTCAATATTCAATATTTAGTATTCATTATTTATTATTCAATATTTAGTATTCAATATTTAATATTCAACATCAAGTATTCAATATTTAATATTCAATATCCAGTATTCAATATTTAATATTCAATACTCAGTATTCAATATTTACTATTCAATATTCAGTTTTTAATATTCAGTGTTCAATATTTATTATTCAATACTTAATATTCAATATCCAGTATTCAATATTTAATATTCAATATCCAGTATTCAATATTTAATTTTCAATATCAAGTATTCAATATTTAATATTCAATATTCACTATACAATATTTATTATTCAATATTCAGTGTTCAATATTTAATAAAATTTTATACGGAGAATATATTCAAAATATTCCCGCAAAAATGAATTCGAAATATTGCCGGAATAAAATTTTATTCAAATAATGGAGAACTCTGGTCGACAACAGCGGCGTTCAATAAGGGATTCCACGGAGTAACGGCCCCCGTATTCCCGCCCTTTTCCGCGAACGTCATCGCTTCCGCAGCCGTTCCGCGTCCGTCCCGTAACCATTCCGCATCCGTTCCGCAGCAGGCGCGCTTCCGATCTTATTACATTCGCGGCGGTATCGCGAGCTCGCAGCACGCCGGCTGCGAAACCGCGTGTGTCCCGAGAGACAGTCGTTCACGCGTATTCATTTCAATCCGGTAGACGGTAGCACGTGCTCGATACCGTCGAATACCGTTCGATAGTACTCGGTATCGTTCGAGAGCCGCGTTCGACGCCGAAATTCGTGTATCGACCCCCCCAGGCCGGCCAAGGAGCCCACGGATCGCCACCGAGCGGTGAATTTCAATCGCGTCCCGTGACGAATCTGTTGCCGATGAATAATGGACCAGTTCCGCGCGGGATCTACAAGCCGTGCCACGGCTTCTCACGGGACCCATCGATCACCTGGATTCCGTCGCGCTTCCACGCGTAAATCGGTAATTGGGCGATTCGAGAGCTAGGCGCGGATTTGGATGGTTCTGAGCTCGGGTTCGGTGCTTCGGACTTTGTTCTATGGGCTGCGATTAACGTGGATTCGATGATCGAAGTCTCCTCTTTGTTATAGAGTAAGAAAATTTGGGATTCGATGCATCGATGCAGTTTTGTTGCATTTTGATTGGACGTCTGACATGAAATGACTGTTTTGGATAGTTTGACTATTTAGTTGATTTTGATCGTGTCAGTAAAGTGCAAGAAATTTCTGTGATCAATAAAATCGAAGCGCTTTTGAAGAGTGCCGGGCGCAAATATACGGTTGCGAAAGCGTTAACGTCACTGTTGTAGAGAATCATTCCGCTTATTTCGGTTCTATCAGCGCAGGCACGCGTGGATGTGTATCGCCAAATGTTTACGGCATTTTTCAGGTAATGCCCGTGTAACCGATATTATGATTGACGGTATCGCGTTACCGTATCCCATTTCTAGGGTACCATCGCGCTCCGATTCCGCTCGTCGTGTGGACTTTTGTAATTTTATCTGATTCCATCCTCTCTCTAACTCGCTCTCTCTCTCTCTTTCATCGCGCTTTATTCCCCATTCTCTAGTTTCACCCCCGTTCTCCATTGAATGACTGTATCGTTCGATATCGATGTATCAATTAGGCCAGCTTTTCTCTTTGTTTAACATCGGATTGGCAACTAAATAATTGCGGATTTAAAACAAGAAGGAAAATTCAATTCTATAGCTTGAAAATACGAGTTTATTCAATTGGACAAATCAATTTTGACGCTGCCTCTCCTTCAAGGTTTCATTTCAATGTAATATAATATTATAAAATAAAACTTATTTGATATAATGGCTATTTTTGTAATTCTCATAACTTGATCATCTTTGACTGTGCTTATAATAGTCGCAAAAATTTGTTATATTTATTACCATCACGTCAGATTTAGGGAACAGAGTTTCCCCTTTCCAACAATCAACAAAAATTGAATGCTATAGTCTCTCTCTCTCTCTATTACTATAATCAGAGAGAGAAAGAGAGAGAGAGAGAGCAAGATAATGAAAGCAAAAGAAATAGAGGAGCAAAAGAGCAAGAGCAAAAGGGACAAGAAGACAGCAAGAGCGAGAGATACAGTGAAAAAGAGAGAAAGAGAGAAAGAGAGAGAGAGAGAGAGTACTGAAAGAGATAGAGAGACGAAGGAGAGTAACGATAGAAAGAGAGGGGGAGGTCTGCGACGAAATTGCAGTGGAATGGGGCAGCTTATTGGCACCAGGATGTCGACGTTGCTTTCAGATTAAAGAGTGTCGGCTGATTGCATCCTCCGACGCCATTAAGCTCCTTCTTCTTCTTCTTCCTCTTCCTTTTCTTTTCGATTCCATTTATGACGAACACCACGGTTAGATCCACAAAATACAGGTTCGAGAACGGAGCTCTCCCATTTGGGCTTCGACTGCGTGATTCAAAGTCTCAATCTCTCTTTCTATGTTCTAAGGGTAGACAAATTTGTATCCTTCGGCACGTGACACCTTCTAATTAACAATCGGGAGGAATTGTGGTGGCTGAGAAATTACTGTGGTGGTTGACAAGTCAGAATATACCGTGCTCGCTGTCATTGACTATCATTGGCTAGCATCGACCATATTGCTGTTTGACAAGACAGGGACTGAATAATAATTCTTCCAATTTTATGAATAATAGTCCAATGGAGGGAGCATAATATATACACTATATTTTCAGAGAATTTTTATAACAGCACGACTGATTATATTTTTATAGATTTTTTATATATCAGTATGAACGATTATATTTTCAGAGAATTTTTATATATCAGTATAAACAATTTTTTTTTAGAGATTTTTTTATATCAACGTAACTGATTATATTCTTAGAGATTTTTCTTATAACCGCACGACTGATTACATTTTTATAGATTTTTTATATGAGCATAACAGAGTATACATTCCTAAAACTAAACCCTTACAACTCGAACAAAAATCTACTAACACCCGCGTTACATTCAACAAAAAAAATAATCAAAAAGCGGTCACGATCTAACCAGCTCGAATAGCGGCATTCATCGCTCTAACGTAGCACTCGTCGCTCCCACCGAAACCCAGCATTAACAAAATGACCAGAAACGTAGAAAAACCCAGCGTAGTCTCTCTCTCTCTCTCTCTCTCTCTCTCTCTCTCTCTCTCAGGGCGAGGCCGGCCTCGGAAGAGGGCCGCAGCTATTTAAAAGCTCTGTCACGGATAACCTGAAAGGGCAATTGAACGTATCAAGTTTAAAAAAACGCCCGGAGCTCTCCACCACGGCTCCCGGATACTTGGAGTGCATATTGTGCAGTTCCGCCGGGGGAGAGGGGAAGGGAAGCGCGCGCGCGCTCACGGTCCGAGGCCGGGAGCACACAGTTTCGGATCCGGGGGGGCCCTGGATTATTTTTCGCTGGCCTGAATGGGCCATTGTCGGCGCGAAGAGGGTGGGAGGGCAGCGCGGGTAGTAGGCGCGTACGGGGAATTAATTACGGGATTAAAAAATTAAAGCCGTGCACCTATTAACCTCGCTGCTAATTCCCGGCCCGCGGAACTTTTTAATAAGAGCCCGGCGAAACGGCGGAGGCTTGAAAAGGATCCGTTCAGACAATCGCCCGCGGCGAGCGCGCCCGGCAGACCCTGGCAGACCCTGGCAAACCCTGACAAGCCCCGGCAAACCCTGGCAACACTGTCAACGACCGGCCATGTCCGAGAGCGGGTTGTCCCGTTGGTTCAGCGCCTGTTCCTCCCGGCCCCCCCTCTCTCTCTCTCTCCTTTGTCCCGGAGTGTCTCCTCCGCGATTGTGATAACGGCTCAAGGCCGTTGGGGACTTTAATACTTAAGCCCCGACAAAAGAGAGGAGTCGACGGTCGTGTGACGGCACTTCCACGTGCCCGTTAGCGGACCATTTCCCTGGGAACGACGGGGAGCACACCGTTGCCGGATCAACCCCCACGGTAGCGGCTATGTCCTGGACACGCGGTTTATCCGTATCCCGGATTTACACGGATCATGGTTGTCGATCGGCCGACGACTTGATCCGCAACCGTTACGTTTTACAGAAACGTCGCTTTTTGCTGGAACGATCAAGAAAATGGCGGCGCTGCGAGCGGGGTGAATAAAATGTGGGAAGGACTGACTGACTGTCTTTCTCTCTCTTTCGTTTGACTCTGTTTGACTCTGTTTAACTCCATTTGACTCCGTTTGACTCCATTTGACTCCATTTGACTCTGTTTGATTCTGTTCAACTTCATTTAACTCCATTTGACTCTGCTTGACTTCATTTGACTCTGTTTAACTCCATTTGATCCCATTTGACTCTGTTTAAGTCCATTAGATTCTGTTTGACTCTGTTTAACTTCATTTGACTCTGTTTGACTCCACTTGACTCCATTTGACTCTGTTTGACTCCGTTTAACTCCATTAGATTCCATTTGACTACATTTCACTCTGTTGGAATCCATTTGACTCCATCTGTCTCCATCCTCCTCCATCCGCCTCCATTTGACTCCGTTTGACTCCGTTTGACTCCGTTTGACTCAATTTATCTCGACTCTCATACCCAATTCCCTCCACCCCTTTTTTAACTTTCGTTCTTTCCACATACTGTTCTCCGATCTCATTCGCTACAGTTCGACGCTGTTTGGCTCTGTTTGCTCCGCTTCGTTTCGTGTACAGGCCACGAGAGAGGCTCGAAGCGATTGCCCCTCTCTCTCTCCCTCTCTCTCTCTCTCTCTCTCTCTCTCTCTTCGACAGCCGGTTTATCGAACACGATCATCGCGGAACGCGATGGCGGTTGGAAGCAGTTAAAAAGAAACCGGAAAGAATAATTAATGCCCGTCACGTAGTTCGGCCAAGAGTGGTATAGAGAGACCGATACACGTTCCCCGGCGGGGATCGAAGTTCTTCCCCGTCGCCGCCGGCTAAAAAGTTGCGAACTTCCAACGCGTCGAACGAATATCGGCTTCTTTCGGTGGCCGTCGTCGTATATATATATATCTTCCTGATTCGAGTGACTATTTCTTTCTTGTTTAAACCCTCCGGCTGCGTTCTCATAATTGTCATATACAACGTTTGGTAGTTGAACCGTGTCTGAATTTATGTTATGGGAAATTTTGGACAATGTTGTATAATATTGAAATGGTGATGGTAATAAAAATAAATGAATTGTTGAGAATTAAATAATGAAGTTTGAATTCAATATTAAAGTTAGAATTAAATACTAAAATTAGAATTATATACTAAAGTTAGAATTAAATACTAAAGTTAGATTCGTCCCTGATTCCCCACATCCCATATCGCGATTTATTCTCGCATCCACCATGCGCGCAAATAATAAATCGTCGATGT
The DNA here is from genome assembly GCF_028453695.1 of Augochlora pura. Lineage (NCBI taxonomy): Eukaryota > Metazoa > Arthropoda > Insecta > Hymenoptera > Halictidae > Augochlora > Augochlora pura. Next base: position 2,077,436 of record NC_135775.1, on the reverse strand, counting down.
CCCGTCGCGTGCGTCACCCGGTCGCAAATAAACCCAGTAGCTAAAAAAGCTGTGTCGGAAACGGAATTCTTTGTGTCTCCTGCAGTTCTTCTATCCTTCTATCGGCGAACAGCTTCGAAAATTCGGAGGTTTCCGTAGCTCCTCTGTCAAGCAAAGAGAGAGAGAGGGAGCTCGTGATCGATCTGTAAACGGACGGACGCACCATGTGCGCCTGGCCTAGCTCCGCGGGAGAATCGCCGATAAGCCCCCGGTATTAAGCGGTCTCTATGAATAATGAAGATGTTTTTGCTCGCTCGACCGAGTCAAGCTGTTGCAACCGCCCTGGCGAGCGAACAATGGCGAACACGGAAGGGAGACGCGGTGGATGTGCGCCGTCGTTCGATTCGCGAGTTCCAGGTACCAATCTAACCTCACAAGAAATAGATTGAGCAATTGAACGAACAGCCCCTAACAATGAATAATTTGAATTTGAAGCCCATCCTATTAATATAACAGGATAAACATTACAACCAAATAAACTTAATAAAAATAAAATTCCATAATTTATAGAAAAATTATTAACATAAAATGGTACGTGGTTACCATTGGGTTAGGGTACTATTGGCAAGGCACCATTGGCCGATTAGGGACAATATGTATTAACAGATTATGGTCGCAGAAATTAATTAGATCGGTGCATTAATTCTAGTTTCTCGATGCGGATAATTTGTTGATTAAATTCGTTGCAGTGTTTTTATTTCCATTTTTTATTTTGCGAAGGGGTTATTCACAGGGGTGCTTCATAGTCACCACTAGAGTGCAAAGGGTTAATTATTTATTTATTGTATATTTAATCATTTACTCTGTATGTATAAATATTTATTCAGTATATATTAGTATTATATATTAAAAATCATATCAAACCTTCACTCAATTTTATCCGAATTTCCTTCGCCATAAACAATTTCAAATTATTCTAAATTAAACTTAATTTATTCTGTTCCCCAAAAACACTAAACATCGCTCCACTTATGGCCGACTTATGGCAGCGCGTACATCGAACAGCGCTGCTCGGATCTCGCGAGGAAAATGTCTCACCCCCTCCCCTTTCTCCCCAGGAAAAGCGGAAACCGCGGACGGAGGATTTATGCGTTCGCCGGCCAGAACACGCCGCACGTTTGCTTGAAGGAATTAACCGGGTTTTCCAACGGTACGGACGCGCTATCTATTAACCCTCGGCTCGCGCGCGTTTAGCCGAGGCCCCGCCCCCCCTCCTCCCCGAGAAGTATTCATCCCCCGGGTCCACCGACAGCAGAAGCGAACAAGGTAATCCACCCCGCCGTCGTTAATTTCCCTGGGAATCGATGAATAAGAGCCCCGAGCCCGCGTTTCGAAGATTTACAGCGGAAGGAGGGGAGTGGGGGGAGTGTCGCGCACCTTATGGTAACGCGCCGGTCGGAGCACATGGGTCGCTGCCGATAGAATCCAGCGCCGGGCGACGCGGATTTCGCAGTGGAATCGCCGTGGAATCGCGTCCTGCGAACTTCGATGGTTCGAGGAGAATTTCAGCGAGCTTTCGAATGGCTGCGCGACGACGTGTGCGACAACGTTGATCGATGTGAAATTATTTTGGCACGTCCGGAAGGCGCGTTCCAGACGTACGAAATCATTTTTGGTATATTCGAAGGTGTTTTAATTTTTGGTGGATGGTTTGCAGGAATTTTTATTGTTCAAAGCAATTTTTAAAATTTTTTGAAAACAGTATGTTTTTTGACAAATTTTCTGAAAAATATTTGATGGTGTTTTACAGTGTTTGCAACGATTTTTGAAGTATCTACAATAATTTTAGAATACGGGAGTCAAGTTTCGTAACATCTATAGCAAACAATACTAGAATATACTTGAAGCGATGTTAAGACACGTAAGACAATTTGAAAAATATCTAAAGCGATTTGGGGACACGTGAAACATATTTACGACATTACGATTAACAATCTACGAAAGTTTCAGTTAAAAAGTTAACACAAGTATCAATTAACAATTTGCACAAGTTTCGATAAAAAATAAATACAAGTATCAACTGACTATTAACACAAGGAACAATCAACAAATAATACAAGGATAAAACAACACAGAGAAGCAGACAACGTGTTTTTAAAAACGCAAATAAAAATGCGTAAAACAAAACAAGAATTTAATAAAATTAAATTATGAAAAAAGATTTCTTCCGAATTCTTTCCATATAAAATTAAAAAATACAAAACCGATCACCACCATTGAAAAATATTATTAACAATCGCGCCTCGAATAAATTTCGCAGGAAATCGAAAAATCTTGGACGGCGTAAAATCGCGTAGAAAGTACCATAATCGATTTATAGCATGATTGGAGAAATTAATTGGAAGATCGCTCGAAGAAACGGTGCATGTCAACTAGGTTAGTGTACGAGCAAAGGGTCGACGATTTCAGGTGCGCGAGATCACGACGGTGAGACATTCGACGCCGGTTTAACCCTTTCGTTACTCGTACCGAATATATCCGTCACCCATGCGACGATCAATATGGACGCGAGCGACGGATATATCCGTCATCTACGCTGACGATATTATAAATAATAATGTTATTATAAATAGCAGAATTTTATATTCCTTAATATTAAAGCCGGAAGCAACAATTTTTATTTAATAACAAAACACTGTCTCATTTTTTCCCAATTTTTATTTAACGCTTAGGACAATGTTTACACAATACAGGAGAACCGATCACGTGCTAATTTTCGACGCGAAGTCTCTTATTACAGTGAAAATATCATGGCGAACATAGTGCTCGTACCAAAAGGGTTAACGACGGCATTCTCATGGCGGACGCTACGGGGTTTGGCTAGCAATAGTAAGACAGAGAGTATAAGGAAGAATTGTACGGACTCACCAGATTCTCCGCGAAGAAGGCGTCCTCGTGGCGTCTGGTAGGCAGGTCCAAGAAGACGGAGGACCTGGAGCGATCGTACAGGTCGACGTCCACGTAGAAGTCGAAGAGGGGCGCGCCGTTCACTCTGAGCAGCCTGGAGACCAGCGGCGTGATGTCGGCCGGCGCGATGCTCTTCGGGGGCAGATAGCCGCCGAGCTCCCGTAAAAGCTCGTAAACTGAAAACAAGCGGTCGTAAACAAGTTTTAACGGGGTTTCTGAGCGCGGAGCCGGCTAGGAGAACGTGTCGGATGAACGTGGATCAACTCGAACGCGGGGACGCGGCGATGAGAACGCGATGAGATATCGCGTTGTCGGTAAAGGGGTGAGGCGAACTTAAAGATAGAGATAGAGAGAGAGAGAGAGAGAGAGAGAGTGAAAGAGAGGGTGCGAAAAAGAGAGAAAAAGACCGAGAGAAAGAAAAAGAAAGAGCGTGAGCAAAAGAGAGAGGAGGAAAGAGAGGGGGGGGGGAGAGCTCGCGGAGAACGAACCGCGAAATGTCGCGCAACCCTTTCGCATGGCCGTGCGATCACGCGACGCGGCCACAGCTTAAGTAAATGGCAGAATTCAATTTAAAGTTGCCGAGGGAATTTTCCAAGAAACAATCAATTCGCCGCGAGCCTGAAAATCAGCGCCACGGAACAGTGCGACACTGTCAATGGACAAATTCAAAGCATTAAACCTACCACAGTCGTACAATAATGACTGGTTCCTTATTTCTAAATTATTAAAAAAAATTGGAACATGTTCAGAAAACATGATTTTTTAAATTAGATTATTTAATTATAGATCTGAATAAATTGGTATACTGTCCTTTTTGTGAAATGCTTATGCACCCTTGTTAATTGTTTAATGTATGGTGCTGTTCGTGTGTCCTGTTGAACAAATGTTGTAACGTTCATATTCGATAAATATAATAATGTTTTATACATATCAGATAAATGTTATAATGTATTAATGTAATATATTCGACAAATGCACGGTTAACCCTTTGCACCCGGGAGACACCGCTGAAATTGTAACAGCACGCTCCAAAATAATTTCTACATTATGCAAAATTAAATTTCATAAATTATTAAAAGTATCACTGTATAACTGCACGAGTTACAAAATTCAACTTCATACGCATGAAACAAGCTATACCATACAAAATTAAAATGCAACACGTCATAAAACTCATTTTCAAATTACAGTTAAATCGGCATCGACAGCAAAGGGTTAATCGTGTCAGTAAACCAGCCGAAGGGGTTACGATAATAGTTCGACCCCTATTAAACGGACAACGGTGGCTTGTACGGAGCTAAAATTAGCCGACTGTCAGCCGGTGTTTCCGGTTCCGGTACGACCCGACGCTGCGGGCAAACAATTCGTAAGAAGGGTGGCTATGATATTTTCGCTGGCCGGTTGAGGGTAGCGCAGTCATTCGTCATCCGTCTGATTTCTGCGAAGCGGCGTATCACGCTCGCCGAGGCGTGCTGGCGAGCGCGCGCGAGAGAGAACCGCAGCCCGGGCTGAGGCCAGATTGCGGCTAATAAAAACGAAGCATACGTGCGCGCACGCACACGCCACGAGTTTCTAACTAGAAAAAGGGATGTGGGGAGGAAGAGAGGAGAAAGGCGAGATCGCGTGTCGCCTTTGATTACGATCGCAATATAATACGGCCGCTTATAATATCATTGGCGTGGCTTATCCGGCTGGCCGATCGCTTCAATTCATAATACAATTTATTTTCTGACGAGTGAATTAAGAGGCGTGTGCTTGGAAGGGTGAGTGAGAAAGAGGGAGAGAGACAGAAGAGATGGAGAGGAAGCTCCCTTCCTCTGGTGGTAGAAGGAGAGTAAGAGAGAATCAGAGAGGGAATGAGAGTGAGTGAGAGTCAGAGAATGAGAGACAAAGTCATAGAGAGTCAGAATGAGTCAAAGTTAGTCATAGACAGTCAGAGTGAGTCAAAAAGAAAAATGGAGAGTCAGAGAGACAGTCAAAGAGAGTCAGATTGAGTCAAAGTGAGTCAAAGTGAGTCAGAGAGAGTCAGAGTGAATCAAAGCGAGTCATAGAGAGTCAGAGTGAATCAAAGTGAGTCAAAGTGAGTCAGAGAGAGTCAGAGTGAACCAAAGCGAGTCATAGAGAGTCAGAGTGAGTCCGAGAGAGTCAGAGTGAGTCAAAGTGAATCATAGAGAGTCAGATCGAGTCAGATAGAGTCAAAAAGAATAAAAAAAAGAGTCATTGAGAGAGTCAGAAAATGTCAAAGCTAGAAAAAGAGAGAGACTCGACGAGAATGAGGAAGAGTGACAAAGGTAGTCAGAGGGAGAGAGAGGGAACTAGCTCCTCCGTAGCCAAGTCTTCCCCTCGCAGGAGGGCCGTTAGCGTCACGAACGGCGCTTCATGGGAAATAAAGCAGGCTCGAGTGATCTCTCGAGTCGGAGATTTACTCGCGCAGAACGACAGCGCGACGAGTGGCTGCTTAATCGACGCGTTACGCGGCCTTCAGAACAACGACCCGGCTATTATCATAAATTCGTCCTCGCCCGCTTCTTTCTCGCAAAATTATCCCTTGGCAGTCGTTAACGGGCACCATTTGAGATGCAAAAGCGCTGTCGGACAATCTATTCTCGCCGATTTTTTGCCCTCAAATCGGACGATATTTAATTTTTATTGTTTTTCGAATAAAATATTCGACGAAGAAGCGTTCGTTTGGATAGTTGTTTTATATAAATATTTGATCGAATATAAATAATGCTTTTGGCTAATGTTATATTGTTGTATTGTATATTTTATTTTGTTTATGGAAATTTTAAATTCGAGCTCGCGAGGCGATTTAACCAGAAATCAGTAGAACAGGTCGGCCGATGGTCAGACAACGAGTGCGCTCGAGTCGAACATCGACGACGCTAATTGGATACAACGGGTCCCAGTAGAACAGATTTGCGATCCTGCGAAGCAACGATCCTCCGCGTAAGTAGAATAAGAAAGCCTATACTCAGACAAGCAAACTGCATATAAGAGGATGCGGGATACGCAAAGGGTTTCCTCGCGCAGCAACGCAAATAAACGAGTTAGAACGTCCTCGCGCGTCTGATCATAGGTTGTCTCGTGTTGCTCGGGTCTTCGCGAATTATACTTATTCTACTTCGACCACCGAAGACACAATATTACAAGCGTTTCTTTCATCGATCGGATTATTATACCATGCTTGCTCTTGATCGTCGTCGGCCGTCCTCGGCCGAATTGATTCGATTTGGGTAAACCCTAGTTTAGTGATCTAACTTTAGATAGCCGCTGATCTACTTATCTTGTTATACGCAAGCCGGTCCATATTTCACTTATCTTATTATACCCAACTACCTATTCCGCTTATGTTATTGCCGGGCACTACCTAATCTACTTACCTCACTATAGGCAGACCCTTTACTTCGTTACAGATAATTCCTATTCTACCGTGTTCTACCTGTGTTCTACGTGCATTCCGTTGGGTGCCGAATAAAATTTGTTTTTCGTTTTATTTTATTTTTTATAATGACTTCTGCGATAATTAGAAAAACGTGTATGCTGTTGGAAAAATATATTTCAGGTGTATTAAATTATTATATTATCATAAATTATTGAAAGTGAAAAACAGCAAACTTTCTAAGCCCAAAAAATCATAGTAAATTAAATTGTTCAAAGAAGCAAAAATAACAATTTTTTAAAGCTGAGAAAAATCTTTCGCACAGCTTTTCCACTTTATCAATCAATAAACAAATCATAAGAAAATAAAATCAAAAACTCGACTAACATAATCGCCATTCCAATAGCTATATTGTATTCGTATTTTACGTTAGTTCTATGCCAATGCTATTCCCCGTCCACCGTTACATTCGGATCCGTTCTAAATCCACTCGTCTGACCACAGGCGATGTTACGCCACACGTAATCGCAGAGGGGGGGATGTTACACAACTCGTAATCACAGGCGATTTTTGTTCCATCTGTCAAGCGTACGCTCACACGTGTCGCCCCTATATCTCGGCTATCTGTCTCTGAAACATCAACCCTAATTCTACCCCCCCACCGCCGCGTGTACACAATATTACTATCCGGCTCGCGCGGCGCAATGCACAATGCCTATTCACCCTGTCCCGCTATAAGCCGACTTAATCCACTTGCTGGATTGTTCCCGTTCTACTTGTCCGACCGCGGATCGTCTCCGTTCCGCTCGCATACGCGCCCACCGTTCCCGTTCTACTCGTACCACACGGCGCATATATCAACCCCCCTCCGTTATACTTGTCTGATCGTCTGTTGTGTCTGTTCCCTTCGTTCGACCGTGGGTCATGCATATCCCAAGGGTGAGGATCGTCAACCCTGGTTATACTACTTGTCTGATCATTTGGTAATGTGTTAAAGTTTGTCTGGCAGTGATATTTTTTATGGAGATTGTCTGCGGGGAATTGTTTTAGCGTTATTTAGTTCTAGATGGAAGTATAACAGGTTGTTCGATTTTATATGTGAAATATTGTTTAAACTGTTCTTGGGGTGGTGGTTGCAAATTTATGGAAATAATGATGTGTGGAATTTTTTGGTTTATTCTACTTGTTTGGTTATTGCTGGTACTGTACTACTTGTCTGATTATGGCTGTTACTATTCCACTCGTCTGTCATAATAGATTGTATTATACTTGTCTGACATAGTTCATTCTATTCCACTTGTCTCGTTATTGCTAATACCAATCCACTTGTCTGACATTGCTCCTTCTATTTCACTTGTCTGATAAAAGCTCGTTCTATTCTACTTGCCTGACTACACCTTGAATTATCTCCTTCGTCTCACTATGCCTATTTCACTTGTCTGACTATACTAACTGTACCGGCTATACTGTCCGGCTCTTACTATTCTACTTGCATCGTTCTTAGCTATAAAACTTCTCTCATACCATCTGTTCTTCAAACACACTATGACACCATAAGACTATAATCATTCTCTCTCTTATCCACATAAGTACATAATAATAATATAATACTACCGTCTGACCACAGACCATCCTATTCCACTCACTTCTTCTGAAATCCATGTTTCTTACTTACAATCCATAATTTAAATTCCCCTAATATTAATACAACTATAACAAAGTCTGACCACAGGCAATCCTATTCTACTAATTTCAACAAGACTTCTCTCTCTCTCCTCCGCGTCTTCTCCAAAGCTATCCATTACCATTATAACCATTCCCTCTTCTATTTACACGATCACATACCACTCCCACACCGCTGTCCGACCACAAACCATCCTCTTCCACTCGCCCGACCCAGCCACACGTCCCTTCGGATTCTCAACGTAACCGTCTCTCTTCCCACGATGATAACCCAGAGGCCGACCCATCGCCGAGCAATTCAATTATCCTCGGGGTCCCGTTAAACATTCCCCCCTCCCTCGGTCGCCACAGGATGAAAAAAAGATGAACTCGTCCGAGGCCATAAATAATCGCGCGGCCACGTTCGGCGAAACGTTTTCTCCGTGCGCGACGATATATCAAACGAAATTATCCCGGGAGAGGGGTTCTCGTCTCTCGGAACGCCGCCCGCCGGAGAATTTCGATTAGAGAGTCTCGGGGAACATCCCCGCCGCCATTAAGGATCGGTCGCCCGGGGAAGAAGGCAAGGGGGAGGACTGCCGAGCGTATCCGTGTTCGCGAGATCCGCAAGTTCGCCGTTAAGTAAAGCTTCGCGTGATTTCAATCGCTCCGAACAATCGCGCGGGTCGCGTTGTATATATACGTGTGTGTGTGTGTACATGTACAGAGGAATCGACATCATCAACCACCGCCACCTCCTTCATCCCTCTTCTCGGCAACCCCAACCCCCACCACCCAGCTTTCCACAGCTTGTTCGGCTCTATATGTACAGGGTGATTCGCTGAAGCGATTCGCTTCGCTGTTATGAAGTGATGTCTACGTTATCGTTGACTATAGCTAAAAACGGGTTGAATTCTATGATTTCAAGAGATGTTGTATTAAAAATGATTTCTTTTTGGAGGAAAAAGTGCGAAAGGGATTTCTTTATTTATATATGTATAAGGGACGTACTTATGGGACACCCTAAACACATCCACTCCCCCCCTTCCCACCCTTTGCACCTTCACACCTTCGCAAGTCGTCCTCGAGAGATCGGGAGGAATAATTTTCATCCCCACGCCGAGTTTTCCGCTCGATGCAACCGGCGAGAGGGATTTATAGGTCTCCGGGCCGATTTTAATAAAGTAAATGTGTATCGATTCGCGGCGGCGGCTGCTCGGCGCGCAAACAGCCGAGTGTCAGCTTTAAGGGCGCCCCGCGTAATTTGATTACGCGCCGCGCGAGCTATCGAAACCCGGCGCTGTCGATCCGCGGATCGTTCTTTATGTCTCGTTGCAATCAGCCGGATTTCCACCGCCGATATGCCGCGGCTGCTGCTACGCCACTGTCCTCGCTGGGAATATTTGTTCCGGGATGGAACGGCGGCTGGCTCGGGGTTTATTTGATTGCTTCAGACACGGCTCTCCGCCGGATATTCTTTCGTATCGGGGAACCGATTGATTAACGCCGCCGCCGAGAGGAAAGTAATTGCAGTCGGCACTGATTATGCGAGACGCTTTCGCAAGAATTATAGCTCGGCGAAGTATTTTTTGGTGATCGAAGGTGGGCGAATTATTTTAAGTGAATTATTTTACGTAAAAATTAGGTAAAAATTGCAAATTGCAATTTTGTTAGCGTGGATGTTATTTTGAGACGTGGTGGAACAATTATGATAATGTCTAAGAGTCGTTTACTAGAGTGTAAAGGGTTAAATTATTGAGTTTGGTTATTGGAGCAACGTTTCTTCCAACTAGATTGTTTAAAAATACATTCGTCTGCAGCACTGTTTGCTAAATATTGTTATCAGGTGTTTAATTTTCATATGAAATGAATTATTGATTTTTTCGAATTATTATTATTACATACTACATTATTACTGCCGCATTAATTATTCCATATAACAAACGCATCGAGCGATCACCTGTCGAGAACAGGCTCTCAAAAATCACCGCTCGCATTAGCAGATGAAATGATTAATATACAAACTAAAATTCGATTCGGCGACGAAATGGATCGGCGCGTTGGAATTAATTATTCATGCGATCGCAAATTGGGAAAATCCCGGAGGCCCGTCGCGGCAAACAAACTGCAGCTTTTCCGGCTGATCGATCGCGGAACGCGCCGGGGATCGATCGATCAAAAGCGCACGCGAGGCCAAAGTACCTTGAATCATACCCCGTTAAAATAAAGTTTGACGCTGTTCGGTGGTGTCCCAGCGGGAACGGCGGCGAAATCAATCGGGCGGCGTCGGTGGTGGAAAAAGGGTCGCAGGCGCGCGCGCGAGCGGCCAAACAAACGCCTCGCCGCGGACAAAGCGAAGCGCGACGTTCTGCGACGCGGGGAAACCGCTTTTTGCTCCTCAGCGGCGCTATTCACTGCGACGCTGACGAGGGGACCGAACAGAACTTCCGGCTTTCAGCGGAAAGTTCGCTTTTTCCCCGCGATGGGAACGACTCGGTGACTCGGAAAGACTCGACGATCTTGACCCGAGTCGCGACGACTCGCGTCTTGCAGGCGCCGGCCCCGGACGACGTGGACCAAACTTAATGTTAAACTTATTCATTCTTAAAAACGTCTAATAATAATTGTCTTGTGAGAATTAAGCGACTAGGATTTATTCAAATTTTCTTTTGCGATGTCTTTCTGCGTTTAAAAGGTTGGTGTAAAAAAAAAATCCACAGACCTCCCAAAATTTTTTTTCTAAATGTCATGCATAGCAGAATAAAGTTCAAGCTTTCCTCTTTAATTTAAAAAAAACTAGAAGCAGCTACGATTTTTTTTCACAAAGTTACAGCGAAATAAAGAGAACACTTGCAAGACGAGTATATTCGTCAGAGTTGAGTGATGGACGATAATAAGTGGCAACTTTGAAAGTCCATATCTCCGCGAAAAATCATCGTAGAATGATGATCTTGCCCTCAAATTAAAGCTTGAAATGTCTACTTTGACACTCTATTTCTCAATTTTAATTCTAATTTACCATCATCTCTGCATTTCTTTAAATATGAGACCATGTTTGTCGCATTAAAAGTGCCAATTTTGAAAAAATCTACAGTCCTCCAAAAATTTTTTTTCTAAATGCCAGTTACACTAGAATAAAATATAATCCTTCCCCTTTAATTTAAAAAAAACTAGAAGCAGCTGCGATTTTTTTTCGCAAAGTTACAGCGAAATAAAGAGAACCCTTGCAAGACGAGTATATTCGTCAGAGTTGAGTGATGGACGATAATATGTAGCAACTTTGAAAGTCCATATCTCCGCGAAAAATCATCGTAGAATAATGATCTTGCCCTCAAATTAAAGCTTGAAATGTCTACTTTGACACTCTATTTCTCAATTTTAATTCTAATTTACCCCCGTCGCTTCATCTCATTAAATATGACACCATGTTTATCGCATTGAAAGCATCAAAGTTTGAAAAAATCTGTAGCCGTCCTAAAATTTTTTTTTTAAATGCCACTTAGATTACAATAAAGTATAATCCTTCCCCTTTAATTTAAAAAAAACCAGACCCATCTACGATTTTTTTTCGCAAAGTTACAACAGTCTAAAGACAACCTTTCCAGGACGAGTATACTCGTCGGACATACTACAGTGTTAAAACGACTATAACTGTATATAGAATGCAGACAGTTGTCGCGGAGGTCGTTCGGACAGTTATTCAAAGATACACGGTATTTCTGGGCGGCTGGAAACGGTCTCGGTTTCAGCAACCGGGGGGAGATGGTTTCACCCTCGTGCGATCGATCTTTCGGCACGGTCGAGCGGGCCGACGCGCTTGCGACCGGGGTCGGGAGCTGGTTTCGAACCGGCCGCGCAAAGTCACGGAAGTGTCGACCGATCGGGACTGTCCTTGACACGGATCCGAGTCGAGCGTTAACATCGGTGGGGGTTAAAAAAAGCTGCCCGACCACACTAACCCTTTCCAACGTGGGGAGCTACACCACATTGCCACGTCCACAGAGTGGTGTACGCAACTGTTTTAGGTTGCATATTCGATTAATAACTCGATATTAATAACTCGGTTATTAATGCGTTTACGAAAAAATGACAAAGGGGGAAGGGTGATTGGTTTAAGGGACACTATGTCTGGAGACCCTTAGATTTTGCTCGAGTGCATCGGTGCATGTGCACTTAAGAATTCCATTGTTTTTTTTTAAATGGAAATATATAATTTTTCTTTTGCAGCTCGATTAATTTGTTCATTTTATGGAAAAAATTATTGAGGCATTATTATTGTTATTATTGATATTGTTAGTGTATACCGCTATTGTTACTGCTACAGTTACTGCTACTTTATACTGCTACTGCAACTGCTGTTTTTTTTTGTGCTCTTCTTCCACAAGGAACAATGGCCAACTTTCTAGTGCGACTTGACAATCTTTTATCCGAGGCTAGAACGACACTGAGAGATCATCAACCGGACCCTTCGCTCTCTACGTTTCCCCTAACATGACTGGAAACACCGGACACACGCTCGCCGACCTCTCGCACCTGTCTCGAGCGTTTTAAGAGACCGGCATCGAATTGCTCCTGGCTTTGCTGCAATTATTGCCTCCCAATTGCAACAGTCTACTCTTAGAATTAATTAATTCTTCGAATTAAATAGAATTGCTATTATATATAATTTAATAGAATTATTACTATATATACAATTTACTATAATTATTATCATATCATATATGATTATCCGAACGTCCGTATCGCAGGGTCCCAATAAAATATTGCCACCGAATGACCATAAATAGTCCGGTGCCATATAATAAATCATTACGATCGAGAAAATTCTGACCGCTGTTACAGTGAAGATAACGTCGTAGCCGCGAGGGGCTTAAGCCCCCCCACGCCAAAAGCATTTCACCGTTTAATCTACAACGAAATCCCAAGCCGCCGCGGTCGTGTGCTAGCATCGTTCATTCGCGACACTAATTATCCTTCCTGAAATGGGTTTCCTGCGAGCGACGACGAAAAGAGGCAACGAAAACGGTACCGAGAAAAGAAGAACGAAGGAACAGCTGGACTAGAGTAACGAGAGAGTTTGGTACAGTGAGTGGATGATCGCGGCGATGTACAGTGTACAGTATAGTATATAGTATAGTATTCATTGTACAGTGTCGAGTATAGTATACACTACAATATACAGTCTACAGTATTATATAGTATAGTATAATATAGTATAATATACAGTATATAGGGTACAGTATAGTAAACAGTCTACAGTATAGTATACAGTACAGTATGCAGTCTACAATATAGTATAGAGTATGGTATGTACTACAATATACAGTCTACATCCTATAGTTCAGTAAAAAGTCTACAGTATAATATACAGTAAAGTATACAGTCCAGTAAAAAGTCTACAGTACAGTATACAGTCTACAATCCAGTAAAAAGTCTACGGTACAGTATACAGCGTGACAGTGTGCAGTGTACAATTATGGCTGTGTCCAAAGCCGGTGACAAATAGACGGTGGAAGAAAAGAAACAGGAAGTAATTGATTATTAGCGCGTGGCGTCTGTATCCGTCGTTTCGCGCGCGAGACGATCCGTTTCGCCAATTACCGGCCAAGATTAATTGCGCCGTCGGAAGAAGGGACCAAGCCCGGTTGGACCGCTTCCATCCTCCCCCTCCCCCTCCTTCTCCCCCGCCCCTCTTCTCGTCCGGTTCGCGGTGTGGCGTCGAGCAAGGAAGAAAACGAGGAAAACGAGGCGCGGCGCGTCGCCGAAAACCCCCGAGAGTCGAAAGTCTCGAAGGGTGTCAAGGTTGGCCAATTTGGCCTCGGGCTGCCGGAGGATAGCCCGGCGGCGGATGATTTACTTCGGGCCGCTGCTCGTGAAACTATTCCGTTTTGCGGGTGTAGGAGTCCCTCCCCCCCCCCCTCCCCCCTGGCCGGAAACTATGCCGGGGATTCGGACACCCCCCTCTCCCCCTTGGGATCTTTTGCTTGTTCCGTTGTACCCGTGCACTCTCGCCCGCGGAACCCGGCCTTCTCCCCGGGAACTTTCGAACCGTGTCACACCTCCCCGTCGGAAAATTGACAATCGTCGATACTCTGTGGGACGCCTGATCATCTCGGCCGGCCTTGGGCAGATGGATAATTGTGATGCGTGCGATTGTTATCACATTTATATGTTATTATACTGTACGTAGTTCTATTATTGCATATTGTAACATGTTGTATAGTATAGGACAGTAAAGGATAGTATAGTATAGTATACTGTAGTATAGTTTAGTACAATGTACCATAAGTACAGTTCGGTACAGTATAATACACTACAGCGTAATATAGTATAGTATACTGTAGTATAGTTTAGTTCAGTACAGTTTAATACAGTCTAATACAGTATAGTGTAATATAATATAATATGCTATAGTATAGTTTAATATAGTTTAATACAGTATACAGTACAGTATGGTGAAGTGTACCGTAGTAAAGTACAGTATGATACGCTACACTATACCATAGCATAATTAAAAAGTTCGACTTCTTATTATACATTGAAATTCGAAGCTCCCTATAAAGGAAGAACTGTACAGTCCGCCTTCGGCGATTACGGCACATCCGACTCGAACCAAAATGTCGCCAGGTGTCGAACACGCATTGTAGATCATCGAACGATACCTGGAGCATATCCGATCGGCTCGCGGGAGAACACGGCGGCGGCGGCGGTGGTAGCCCCCCGGGTGCGTAATTATGCAGGCGAACGCACGGTAAATGCGC
>NC_135775.1:1999952-2062585 GCF_028453695.1 Augochlora pura | reverse complement strand
TAAAATAAAGAGAGAAATCGAGAGAGAAATCAAAAGATAAATCTGAAGTGATAGGGAGAGGGGAGAGGGTGTAAGGCAACAGCACCCCAGATAATCGGGAATCGGCCCGCACGGGGAGATCCGTTGAACGAGTCGTCGTTACACGCAGGCCCCATCGACCGCCGTGATATCCACTAATTGTCCAGCGATTAATTACGCGCCGTCCGCGCGTGCACGCCACAGCTAATCCGGCGTTGACATTATTATCCGCGTGATTGTCGGCCGCCGAACTATCGGCGGACGGCGTGTATCGGTGTCGTTTTCGACAGCGCTGATAGGAGTCGTTCGCACGGACCACCGCGTCCCACCGATACCCTCTGGCTTCATTCTCGATTCCCGATCCAGAGCTCCGTGCCAGATCCGTTCGCAAACGACTCCTATAAACGATTTTCTTCTACCGTGAACCTCGATTCAGGATACTCGATAATATAGTTACGCTGTAATTTAACTGGTCATTTGGGTTATCGATGTCGAGGGGGTTGGTACCGTTTGTAATTTATTTAATTTGTTGTAGAATGCAAAGGGAAATGGACCCAGAATTTGTCTCATATATATTTAGAATCGTTAATTTATTTTTATTCTCTCTCTCTCTCTCTCTTTATAAATTGTTAATCTATTTTCTCTATATATGCAGAAAATGGTTAATTCATTTTCTCTACATATGCAGAACGTTGTTAATTTATTTTCTAGATATATATAAAAATTGTTAATTTATTCCCTCTCTATATTATATAAAATTACTAATTTATATTTTACACACATATAAAAATTGTTAACTCATTTTATATATTTTTATATATACTACACCGACTGTATCCAAAATTGAAATTTTGCAAGTCGAGCAACAATTACAATTTCAACAATTTTCCAAATTACAGACAACTAAAGAACATACAAGAATTTTTTAACGTCAAGTCGGAATAATTTGTCCGCCGCGTGCGGTCGGTAAACGAATAAAAAGATAAGAATAAACGAGGGGGAAAAAAAAGGAGCAGCGGCAGCACAGAGCCCACGTCATCGTGGCGGCATATCGATGACGCCCGGTTGGCATGCGAGCCACGAAAGGGGGGTGGAAATAGGGTTCGGGTTGGCGCGGCGGGTGTCACCGGATGCAAATCGCCTTGATAAAAAGGCGAGCGGGCCGTTCGCCAGCGAACTGGCCATCGACGGCGTCCCGCGTCGCGTCAAGCACAGCCAGCGGTGGCGCGCCGCACGGCTTTCGAGAGGGTGCTTTTGCTTGGCGGGACCATCATTCGCGAATCAAGCCCGCAAAACCAACCGCACCACCTTCTCTTTCTCCCTCTCTCTCTCTCTCTCTGGCCACGTGAAAAAAAGCCGAGCTGCGGTCTTCCAGCGGCGACAAGCTAATCGATCCCCCGTCGACCGATCCGCCTCTCGACCGGGCTATTTTTTCCTCGCGCCTCCACGGAATTTCAATTATGCAGTTTTTCGAGGCGATACCCCCCTTTGAACACGACACGTCCACGCCGTTCGATTAAATCTCCGTCGACCGCGTATTAACCCTTTACCGGCTACGACAGTACTCCGAGGCGTTGTTCGGGGTTCGTTTGACGGTGCCACGTGTTAACAATGTTGCGCAAAATTGTTGTCAGGTTTTTGCAAAATTGTTGCCAGTTTTTTGCAAACTTCCTTAAAAGTTAATTAGAGAGATGTGCTCTTTTTTGTTTAGTTAGGAAAGTTTAATGGAATTATTATTTAATGGAAGTTATTAATAATTGTCTGTACTAATAATTATTTATAATATAGCAGTAATTATTTAAAGAAGAATTGACAATAACATATCGTTTCCTACAAAATTACAATTAATTTAATGTTCCTGTTACATTTTCAAACGTTACTTGTTAATTGTTTAAAAAATCGTCTCGCTGGGGTTAATAAATTGCTGGGGAAACTTAAATATTAATATTAGTAATTGTAATATTAATATCAAAAATAATAATATCAATATTAAAAAGTAATAATATTAATATCAAAAATAATAATATAAAACAGATAAAATGACAAGGACATTAGCAAAGAAGAAGCATCGATGTCACCATTATTAAATAGATTAAATAGATCCTAGTGTTAGGGGTTGATATGGATAGGCCTCGGTATGGGGTTGACCCGACACGACACTGCGTGTACAGGTGACGCGGCTGCGTTGGACGTCGGGCGCAGACGTTTCGTTGGATCTGCGTGGGTTGGCCGCTGTCCACTGTTTAACGCGACAAAGCGGATAACGATCGCGGATGATACACTCCGCGCGTGTGATACTGATCGTTCGACACCGTGGGATACACGGCGCGGCTACGTGGGCGGTTTTCGAAATTGCGTGCGGCCATGGCACTCTGTCCCAGAACAGCTCTCGAATTAATATTGTGCAATTAGTGGAAATAAGTTGACGTTGGAGAATCGATGGAGCTGAATTCGTATTAGAAAATTAGTGGAAACAGATTGGTATCGAATTTAGAATAAATAAATCGATATTGTAGGATTAATGAAATTAAATTAATATTTTTGTTTAATGTATTTTCAGGTTCAATGTATATTAAACTAACAATGTCTAGTAATAAATTTAATTAGAAATAAGAAATAAATAAGTAGAATAAGTAGTATAATAATGAAATAGAGAATAAAGGTATAGAAGAATAAAATGAGAAATAAGACAGTAAAATAACAATACCAAATTAAAAGATTATAAAAAAATAAGATTAGTATTGCCACTGACACAATAACAATTTCTATCGTATTTTAAACAATTTTGTTACATCCAAGAATGGATTCAAGAATATGTTATTAAATAATTTATTAGCAATGTTATTAAATAATTTAATACCAATGCTATTGGATAATTTAATATCAAAATTCTATTAAAAAAATACGTCCAGAATTTTAACAAAAGAGAGAATCGTTTCAGCAGAGTCTGCAGCCAATCCGTAAAAATTGTATAATGGCGAGCATTGGCGTAGGAGCCGGCGCGAGCCGAACCCGTGAAATTCGCAGGTGTCGCGAATATCCGCAGCAGGTGGCGGAGAATCCGCAGCAGGCGCGAACCGGGTTAAGTAAGGCGAATATTATATTTAGCCTTTAAATTGGAAGAATAAAGTCGCGCACTGCGGCTGGTAGAGCAAGGCAAGGCAGAGAGAGAGAGAGAGAGAGAGGCTGGTTTGCTCGCGCTATAGAGCCGGCGGTGGCCGTCTCTCCTGGCGCAGGTTGCACGCGAGCGAATTTTGCAGGTCAGTTCTCTTAAGCTATCCGTTACACGGTTCACGCTCAACCGGTCTTTTTTTCCAAACGTCGACCGCCTCGCGGCACAAGCTCGCGCCTATTATACTTCGAAAATAGATTCTTCCGCCGATGCTGTTTTACCGGCTCGCGGAATTTCCCACGCGGTTTCTACGCCGCTGCAATCTATAGAAACGGTGGCGGATTCCTTGGATGCACCCTTCTCAACGGTTATCCCGTTTTATTATTTTTTTTTATAATTTTTGGAACGAATTTTAACTTAACTTAGTTTCAATTTAATTTTAATTTTCTTTTAAATTTCAAGGGCTCAATCGTTGATTAGAATTCTTAATTTTTGTTAATATCGTAATGCCGATTTAGAATAATATTAATTTGTAATAATTAAATTTGCCATACAATGTAATATGGTAACATATGTTGCATAACGCATTGAATAATATATAAAATATTATACAGCACACTACACGAAAATTATCATTATTAACACCACTCAACAATACCCCAAAAAATCATAGTTCATCCACAAAATCTACAAATAAATTCTGCCACCACTATCATTATTATTAACAATTTTTATTATCACTCCAAAGCCATCCCATTTCAACCCTCAATCTAAACCTCGAACAAAACATCTCCCCAAAAAAAACAAAAATATATTCAACAAATTAAAAATGTAAAAATTGCTAAAAACATCTTAAAAACATTCAACAAACGATTCAATGAATTACGTAATCGAAATAATCAGTAACAAAAGAATAGATCGTCGAATAGATCGTGACAGTGGAAATGAAGATAAACGACGCGAAGGTGGACACGAAAAGGACATCGTCGGGGGGGTGGGGGGACGGAGGGGGCAGATTGCAAACGGGTTGCGGCGAACGGAGCCAGCCGAAGAGACCAGAGAGAGAGAGAGAGAGTCTCATTTCTGATTAATACGACTGGCCGCCGATTCGGCGCCGATACTGATTGATTAATCGCATTGGCGTCGGCGGCGAGGTATATCGGCTCCACACAGTGGCCGGCATTGCTTCGTTTCTATTCTTAGACCGCCTACATTGACTTTCTGGGTTAGAGCGTGCGGTTGTATTGCAATGACGTGAGAGTCCGGTGCAGCGGCCACCACCCCCGACCCCTCCCCTCGCCCGACGGTACGGCCTCGATATTTCGGCTTTTTTTCCGGCCTCGGGTTCCGTCGCGGTCTAATTCGACGCCGTTTCCCCCCTTCCCCCCTCACTCTCAAATCTGAAATTGTCTCTGTAATGTCTTTAAACTGTGAAAATATAAGTACAATATTTTATTAACTCAGTCATCTTTAAAACAAATTTTTACTTTTTCTGCCGAATGTTACATTAAGGGGTGGCAACAACCCTTAAATATTCGATCATTTTCTCCTTTAGTTTTGAAAGTTAGAGGAAAGTTCTTGGAACAAAAGTTACTCCTTCTATCCAAGTCTATTACATAGTGTAATATTTGCTAATTGTTTAAACAAATTACAAGAGTTATAAACAAATAGTCAATATTTTTCTCGAGTTTCTTATTTTCCACTTTTGATCTAAAAACATAATTTAAATATCCATAACAATTAATTACGATATTTATATAAATTTTATATTAACAATACGATAACTATTATTTATCTCCTAATATTCAAGGAAAATTTCTTATTTGTTTTATAGAATAAAATGTATATCTATAAGAGAGGAACTACCGTTTCCAATAAATGACAATTAAATCGCTTCAGTTATTTTTCACAGCGCAAAACCCTGAGGTCTACTAATAGAAGACAATGGGAGTCTTCTCTGCGCTATTTGTCGGCGGGAATCTCTCGCGACGCGGTTCGAGTTCTTGCGAAGTTTCCCGATGCCGGGATTCCGTGGCGCTGGAAGGGAAACGCGTGTTTTCCGCGGCTCAAGGCTCGGCGTTGTCACGTGGGCCGACGATAACGTTGGAAAACCTTGGAAGTTGCTCCGCTTCCTCCGGCGGAGCATCGGGAACGTACGACAAAAAGCCCCCGTCGCGCTTTGTTGCGGCAAAAACGCGTTTCGATCGGTCGCGCGCGAGCGCGCAAAACCGCCGCCGTCGTATTATTGCGTACGTGTGCGACGACATTGTGTGTGTGTGCGTGGTCCACTTTGGATCAGCCGTTTGTCATTGTTCCCTAATGTCCTACTCTAAGAACAACGGGGACCAAGATAAGCCTTGCTTTGACAATGGGTTCACGGAGTCCTACAAAATGGCGGATCGTTGGTTTCTTTATCGACAGTTATTCGGATTTTGGAGGTCCATTTATTTGTTATTTAATTAATTCAGGTGCTAGTTGTGGTAAATTTTATAATAATGTATTATTGGTTAAGATTGGAATAAATTATTATATAAATGCTATTGTTAGTGCTATAATGTAGTATAAAGCGGTAGATTTTAGAGTAAATTTATTGTTAATTAGTTAGGATGGTTTCAATAATATGAGACTATGTTTATTTTTTAAATTGTTACTTTGGGTTAAAAAGATTTTTATTAATACTGGAAAATGGCTGTCTCAAATAGATTTAGCCTGAATTAACAATTACATTTCGCGAAATTATAACAGTTGTAATATTATAACAGTGTAATTATTTATTATAACAGCGATTGAAAAAATTAGCGACCAATGATCAAAGACAATATTTAATATATCAAAGAGAATTGAAAGAAATAATTTCAAGCCGCGTTTCCAAGCGAGGCGACTAATAACTGTTCGATCGTGTACTGTAACGAGATCTCGAAGCGTGAGGAATGCAACAACCGTCGCTGGACAGGAGAGAAGACAGAGGCCGTGGCGGCTTTTTCCGGCGGGGCGAGAGAATCGTCTCGGGTCGGCGATGGAAAAAGCGAGCAACGGGCGCGCGGAGCCCATTCAACCAACGTCCACCCACGCGGCCAGGTTCTTTTCACGGCGATCGCCCGCCGTGAAGCTTTTCTTCCGGGACGCGCGCCCGACAAATTCTTCGTTATTATTTGCGGGGACAGCATTGTTGCCGTTGGTCGCGCGTTAGGACCAAACCACTCCTCCGTTCTCTTCCTCGACCCCCTCCTTCCAATGTTTCTCTTTCTACTGTACTTCACTCCATCGCCTCTCTCTCTCTCTCTCTCTATCTCTCTCCAACGACTCTCCCTTCAACATCTCTCTCTCTCTCTCCCTCTCTCTCTTTCTCTCCCTCTCCCTCCAACGACTCTCTCTTCAACATTTCTCTCTCTCTCTCTCCCTCTCACTCTCTCTCTCTCCAACGACTCTCTCTTCAACATCTCTCTCTTTCCCTCCCTCTCTTTCTCTCCCTCTCTCTCCAACAACTCTCTCTCCAACGACTCTCTCTCTCTCCAACGACTCTCTCTTCAACATCTCTCTCTTTAACATCTCTCTCTCTCTCTCTTTAACAGCTCTATCTCTCTGTGCCCCATTCTCCAACCACTCCACCAGTCTCTCTCTCTCTCTCTCTCTCTCTCCTATTCTCCAACCACTCCATTCTCCCTCCCCTATTCTCCTCTCGAGCACAGTGTCATCTCATACAGAGAGAGAGGAGAAGTCGAAATCGGTCCGCGTGCCGCGAATGCGATTTATTAAACGCCGCCGCGTCGGCTGAAACGATTCCGTTGCACGGCCGGTCGCGCGTTACCGTCCCGAAGTTGCTCGGATGTCGATGAATAGAGGAGCGAATGGTGTTCCTCCCGTCGCGGGTATCGCCGCGAAAGTCCACACGGTTTCACTCCGGGACACCGGGACAATGCTCCGCGTCGTTCGCCGTTCTTTTATTTTCCTGAGGACTCGATTGCTCGAGCGTGTTCTACGGGGGGAGGAGAATAAGATATCGCGAGGGTTTCGGGGTATTTTTAATAACGGAAACGTCGAGATGCTGTTTCGATAGGAAGAGGTTTATTGCTGGAGGTGCATCTATGCAGGTGTATTTAAAGTGGCGAGTTATTTATGTTGTTCAGAAGAGAAGAAAATAATAGAATGAATAGGTAAATTTTAATAGGATAGTTAGAGGATAAATAAATAATAATAGGAAGTAGAATAAATAATGTAGGTTGGAATAATGGAACATTAGAATAATAGAATAATTAATAAACAGAGGATACGGTAGACTATAATAAATAAATAAAGATAGAATAGAATAAATTAATAAAATAGAGTAGAATACACTAAATAAAGTGGAACAGAATAAACAACATAAAATAAAATAGACCAGAAAAGAAACCTAGAATAAACAATAAAACAATAAATTAAATAAATAAAAAAAGACCCTAACAGATCAACGACCAAACTACTACAATAAATAAATAAACTGAAATATCCCAGAAAATCCATACATCAACCACAAATGCGTTAGAACTACCCCCACTCTAAGAGTAGCTAGTTTTCCCGCGAACGCCGAACAGGATTCTTTGGATTGGCCGTAATTGCCGCGCGTATAAAGCTGCTCGGCACGAATAGCCCGGTCGCGGGTCGGCTGCCGCCGGAAATCGTCGGTTCGTGCCACATCGCCGCAAAGCAGTCGAGGAAGCACGTGCAGCCGTGGAGAACTCTCTCTCTCTCTCGAACGATACATGCGACCGCTTCACGCTATCCGTAGGATGCCGCCGCTATTTGTCAAGCGACTTCCGCCATATTTTGAGGGATCCCCATCGCGAACGGCGAACTTCTTCCGGTTCTCGAAGACCGACGGCCTGCTCGGCACACCAGTAAGAAACTCACGGATCCACGAGGTTATTGCGTTTCTTAGTAGAGAGGGTTGAACCGAACTGACAACTACTTCCGACGATATTTTCCTAACTGCTTCGCGTGTCTTTGGTGGTAACTTCATTTGTCGAGGAGGTGGAGAGCATTTGCTATAGGAGCTGTGATTGTACTGCGGTTGTACGAAGGGTAATTGTTACAGAGGATGTATATTTTAATTAATTCGTGATACTTTATATATTGTAATTAATTTCGAGTTGTTGCGTATATCGTAATTAATTTTGACTTACTGTAATTGGTAATAATTGTAGACGCCATGTTCGTATAATATATGTATTGCACATTGTTACGTTAAATTATATATTATTATATTATTATACTATATTATACGAATATATCGATTATCGACAATTACAACGATTCAGTTGTCGCGAGTTATTTATTTTATATTATATATTATTAGTTACATTAGTCATACTACCAGCATTATTATATGTTATTATATTATTATACTCTATTATAGAAATATAATATTTATTTATAAATATTTTTATTTCGGTTTTATTTTATTTAATCGTCGCTGAATTTTGGAAAACGCGTCCCCCTGAGAATCGATCGACGTCATCGCCGTTTCGGCGAACGTTGTCGAGCACGTCTCGTCTCGAACAAGAAGAGCGGGGACTTATCTCGAGAAAACTTATTTCGCCGACTTCCCGTCCAGCGACGGAGAGACGCACAAAGGTGCACGTGTTGCTCAGCGCGCAGTTTGTCCCGCTTTGCAACGGACAGGGCTCCGACGCGCGGCGATAATGCATCTGCTCGCTCAGCGTTGCGCGCGTTCCATTCATATATTCAATCGGCGACGTTCTTTGCGCGGCCGTTCGTCGGCCGAGTTTCACGTGCCGGACTCGATCGATTATTCATACGCGGAAATCACGAGACAGCCGCTTTTCCTAATAAAACGCGACGCTCGACGCGAAAGAATCGATTAACGCTGGATGGAGCCGGTTTACCGCGCGATAGCCAATTACCGTGCGGATAGATTATTACCGTAACGGGCTGGTTTATTACTATGGGGGTGGTTTATTACTGCGCGGGAGCCAATTACTGTGCGTTTCGTTCGTTTTCTAGCGCAATTCCGTTTGCAGGCTGCTGAAAAGTGTTATAGCCTGTGTAGAAATTGGCCGACTTTGGCCGACGATAGCTTCGCGGAAAATTGTGGTAGGGTGATGAGCCTTCCTTTGAATTGTAGCTTGGAATCTGTAGTTTAAGATAGTATTTTTGAATTTTCCGTTTGATGCACTCTACCTGTTGTAATAATTTTTTTTGTGAGACCGTGACTGTCGCTTTGGGAATTTTCAAGTTTGACAATAAGGGTGGACTTTGAAACGCTGTAACTATGCCAGAAAAAATCGTAGCTATGTGAAACTTTTTTTAAATTAAAGGGGAAGGTTCAAACTTTGTTCTATGCTAAATGGGATCGGCGAAAAAAATTTTACAGGGTCTGTGTATTTTTTTGAATTTGGTCAATTTTAATGCATATATTTGAGGGGTTGAAATTGGCCAAGTTTAACGAAATATACAGAGTTTGCACATTTTTTTCAAGAGATTTCGACTAATATACAATAAAGTTCGATCCTCCCCCTTTAATTTAAGCTAAGGTAGACGGTGCTACGATTTTTTTCCACGAAGTTACGGCACTTCAAAGTCTACCCATTTCGTGGCGAATTTGGTAATTTACAATCCGACAGTCACGCTCTCATTTTGCAATTATTACAACAATAAGACGGCATCAAAATTAAAATCCAACGAATCTATCTTAAAGTAGACATTTCAAGCTTCAAATCAAAAGAACCGCCATGGCCCAGCGATCATTTTCCACAATGCAATATATATATAAAATCTGTTGAATTAATTGTCCTAATAATGCTATAGAAAATTTTATTCTGGAATTTAATGACATCTTGATCACAGAAAAAATACATTATTGTTGTTATAAAAGGTGTACAAATAATTTTTCGCGGCGGGTCGTAAGATCGTTTCAAGGACACAACAGCTTGGCCCGTTTCATTCGCGGGGATCAAGCGGGCCACAATAGACCGCCGAGGGGTGTGCGCGGCTCGTCGTTAACGTCGACGTCGACGTCGACGTCACCCGCGCGCAATATCCCGCGACAACTGTTCGCTTGTCTGTCACGCGGGCCCTGGTATCGTTCTCGCATGGCTGGCTCGGTTCTCCGCGAGACCAGGAGAATAGAGATAATGACAGAGAAAGAGAGAGAGAGAGAGAGAGAGAGAGAGAGGAGAAGGCAAGAGATAGAAATAGTTTAATACAAAGAAAATTAATAGAACCTAATTAATTGAAGAAGGGGGAGAAATAATGGAAAAATAAAAAAAAATTGAGAGAGAGACAGAGAGAGAGAGAGAGAGAGGAGAGGCAAGATAAAGTAAAAAAGGGAGGGGGAGAAGAGAGTGAGAAAAAAAAGTTAGAAAAAGGGGAAATGGACACAAAATACTAAAATCGCGCAATAGAAAGAGAAAGATAGATAGAAAGAGAGAGAGAGGGATAGTGGGCAAAAGGAGCAACAAATAAAGAGCATCGACTCACCCGGTGTAAAATTGACGGGTTTCTCCTTGAATTCCAAACAGTCGCTGTAAAACATGCCCAGCTTCTCGAACACGCCGACCATGTGACCCGTCTTGTTCGCCAGCAGCTCTGTAACATCGTTGAAAAAGAGAAGAGTGTAAAGAGGAACACCGTTTCACCTGCGAGAGAAAAAGAGAGAAAAAGAGAGAAAAAGAGAGGACGAAAGAGAGAGAGAGAGAGTTGGCAAATGCTCGGAATCGAGGTTGAGCCTTCGAACTCTACCGAGAGAGAGAGAGAGAGAGAGAAGGAAAGACGAAATGAGAGAGTAGAGTTTGAAAGAGAGAGAGAGAGAGAGAGAGAGAGAGAAGGATAGAAAGACAAAATGATAGATCAGAGTTTGAAAGAGAGAAAATTGAGAGATAGACGAATTTATAGATCAGAGTTTGAAAGAGAAAAAAAAAGGAAGAGAGAGGGAGGGAGAGAGAGAGAGAGAGACAAAATGATAGATCAGAGATTGAAAGAGAAAAGGAAAGAGAATGAGAGAAAATGATAGACCAGAGTTGAAAGAGAGAAAAAGAGGGAGAAAATTATAGACCAAAGTTTGAAAGAGAGAGCAAGAGAGAGAGAGAGAGAGAGAGACGAAGTGATAGATCAGAGTTTGAAAAGGAGAAAAGAGAGAGAGACGAAATGATAGTGCAGAGTTGAAAGAGATAAAAAGGAGAGAGAGAGAGAAAAAGAAAATTATAGACCAAAGTTTGAAAGAGGGAGAGAGAAAACGATAAATCAGAGTTTGAAAGAAAAAGAGAGTAACTGATAGACCAGAGTTGAAAGAGATAAAAGGCGAGGGAGAGAAAATGACAGACGAAAGTTTGAAAGAGAGGGAGAGGGAGAGAAATAGTGCCGGTGTATCACTTGGAGCGAGTCCGACGAAAATATTTTCCGTTCCCGGAAATATTCGGAGCCCGTGACGGCGCGGCCGGGCGTAAATCACGGATTCATGCCGCTATAAAAAGATCGACGGGCAGAACTCTCGAGTGCGACGTCGAATAGACTCCGCACTGGCGCAACCCTCTTTCTTTCCATTCACTGCCTCGAAACAGCAAAGGTAGCGTTTCGACGCCGTGTTAAGGAACGATCGAACCCCAGCACAGCTCTCCCTTCCTCTCTCTCTCTCTCTCTCTCTCTCTCTCTCTCTCTCTCTATTTATCTATATATCTCTGAATGAATATTTATTTTAAATGCTGACACCTGAGGGTGTCTCATAAACTACTCTTCGCTTTTAATATATTTTTAAAATATTTTTATATTATTGTAAAATTATTATTACTCTATTTAGTTTTATATTATATTTGCAGTATTTCTATTTATATTATTTTTACTTAAGTATTTATTTTTATTTTATCTTTACAGTATTTATTTTTATACTAGCTTCACGGAATTTATTTCTATATTATTTTTACGTTATTTACTTTCGCAGTATTTTTACATTATTTTTCTCACGCTGTGTAATTCTAGTTTCCCAAAATCCAAACGCTTGTATCTTTTTATGTTTATAACAATTATTAAAAATAGAAAGCATTAATACTAGAATATATACAAAAATATATTGATAAATAAAAAATTTTAGTATATCTATTTATCTCTATCTGTCCATCTCTATCTAACTATCTATTCATCTATCACGATCCTTCACCAGAACAGATATCCGCCAGGGATTCCGATCACGACCAATCGCCATTAAAATACCAGAACTGGCGAGAGGGCCAGTCCAGTGATTTCGACGGCCCTTTTATTATTTGATCGGGGGTAATTCCGACGACGGTGAAAATAAAATTTCGCGACCTCCACAAGGACCGGACCGATTGCCTTTCGATGGACTTGGGAACGTTCTATAAATTGTTATTTTAGTAGCACTCTACGGCCCTGCGATCGAACGCATAAAATTCTCGACGATTTTTTTAAAAATGCAAAATTTTTATTTTAGTAGGTTCATACTTTAATAATTTTAACAATTTCTATAATAATTCCAACAAGTCCTATAATAATTTTAACGAGTCCTGTAATAATTTTAACAAATGCTATAACAATTCTAAAAAATCCTACAGTAATTTTAATATATCCCTTAACAATTTCAAAGCCTCAAATAACATTAACAAATACTCTCTTACCTCTAACAAATTCTCCAACAATTTCCCAAATTATATAACAGTCTTAACAAATTAAAATCAGCCCACCAACATTCTAACTTCTTTTTAATCTTCCCCCCACCCTCAATCTAAATAAATCCATAAAATCCTAATCGCTAACATCCCTTAAAATATACCATCCGCGCGACTCATAAAATTCGGCCGTGCTTCATGCACAATAACAAATGAACGTTGAGAAAATATTCAGCCCCGTAGCATCCGTCTCGGATCGCCTCAGCCGCGCACACGCTCCGTCAAGATTCCAACACACGGGGCACGTTCGAGATCGCTGGTTGGCCCGCCGCTAAATTATACACGCCGGGCGTGACGTTGCCGTTGATTGCATTAAACGTTAATTCGTTTTACGGCCGCGCGCGAGCGAAGAACGCCGCGATAAAGCGAGGGCCGCTCGCGCCGTAACATCGATTTTCAATCGAGCCGAGCCCCTCGCGGATTATTAATCGAACTTTCGTCGCGTCCTTTCACCGCGGAGCCTCTTTTCGCGTCGGAAAAAGAATTCCACTGAATCCCCTTCCCCATAAAGGAACGCCGTGGAAAAAGGGACGCCGTGACTCGAGACGGGGATCGATGGATCTCCGGATTTAGAGGGAATTTGTATTAACCCTTTGCACTCCAATGATGACTCGATCAAATATAATTTTTATTATTATTGCAAAATTTTCTTGTCAAGATTATTTTTTATATCGACGAAGTTTTGATTTAAATAATCGTTAAATAGTAAAATTGTTGGTACGAGTCACGAGAATTAATCTTATGTGTGTAAAAGTGTACTTTGTTACATAGAATTTAAATAGAATATGTCAGGAAAATTGTTGTAAAATGGTGTCGAGTGCAAGGGGTTGAAAAATGGTATAGCGCGTGTAGAAATTGGCGGACTTTGATTGACGATAACTTCGCGGAAAATTATGGTAGGATGATGAGCCTTCCTTTAAATTGTAGCTTGGAATCTCTAGTTTAAGATAGCATTTTTGGAATTTCAGTTTGATGCACTCTAACTGTTGTAATAATTTTTTTTGTGAGACCATGACTGTCGCTTTGGAAATTTTCAAGTTTGAAAATAAGGGTGGACTTTGAAACGCTGTAACTTTGAGAGAAAAAATCGTAGCTACGTGAAACTTTTTTTAAATTAAAGGGGAAGGTTCGAACTTTATTTTACCGTAAACGGGATTGCCAAAAAAAATTGTATAGAGTCTGCGCATTTTTTTGAATTTGGACAATTTTAATGTGATGGATATGGACTTATATTTGAAGGGTGCATTCGAAAAAGACGACATTTTTTAAAATAAATAATATTACTTAAATATTACAATAGAAGCCTAACAGTGAAAAGTTATAATAACTTAACAGTGAAAAATATTAATATCATTTCTACAACTAACTGCAACTCTACTATCATTAACGAAAAATTATATTTATCAATATTAATATATACATTAAATATCACGTCTTGACAATTTTTTAAAAATTCTAAACACGAACTAAAAATATACTTAAATTATTCTTTTTTTCGTTTCTTTCGTAGTTTTGCATGCAACCTGGTCGGTTTCATCATGAATACGTAAAATCCCGCTGTCTAGTGTAATTAACATTCGCAAGAAACGTCTCGCAAGGTCAGGGTAATTTGGCAAACGAGGCTGAGAACGCAAAAATTAAAATTTCACACGGTGACTCTTTCCATTATATTTACTTTCTCGACTCTGCTGAATTCTGATAAGAGAGAGAGAGAGAGAGACTAAGACGGTAATTTAGAGAGAGATTTGGATAAAAATTGAGATAGAAATTAAGAGAGTGATTTGGATAAACATTGAGAGAGACAGAGAGATAGAGAGAGAAATTTGAAGACAGACTGAGAGAGAGAAAGTGAGAGATTTGGAGAGAGATTGAGAGAGAGAGAGAGAGAGAGAGAAAGTAACAGAGATTGAGAGAGAAATTAAGAGAGTAATTTGGAGAGAAATTAAGAGAGTGATTTGGATAAAAATTGAGAGATATTGAGAGAGAGAGAGAGAGAGAGAGAGAGACTAGATTTAACAGAGAGAGAAGATAAACTTGAGAGTCGAAGCAAACGAGAAGAAGAGAGAGACAGAGAGACAGAAATGGATACAGAAAATTAAGATAGCTAAAACGCGAAATAGAGAGGTAAAGAGATAGTGAGGCGGAGGGAGAGAGCAGGTGGAAGTCGAGGACGTTCCACGGGAGGTCAGCGGAGGCCTCGCGGAAGGCCGGGGGATCGGCCACTTGGCCTGTGCGCCGTTGCTATAAATATTTCATGTTAATCGATATACGTGCACACGGAAGTGTGTCATGCACGTTGTCCTATGACTCGACACAATGCTCCACATGCGGGCCGGCCCTCTCCCTCGCCATCGTTCCCCGTCGGAACATAGTTGTACATCCTCGGACACCACCTCTACCAGCCAGCCAGCCAGCCAGCAGCTCGCTAATTACACGGGAACGGGCCTCCGCAGCCCTGCCACGCCGGTTTTAATGACCCTGAAAACCCTCCGCGGAGGTCGACGCGCCCAACGATTTTCCTTTCACCACGTCCCCGGAAACTTTCCTCCTCCATTTCTCAACTTTCCAGCCCGAAGAGGGAGAGAGAACCCTGTCTCTCGCTGCAACATTTTTAACTCGCCCGGACTCCTGTGTGTGTCTGAAATTAGATGACCTTTGCAGCTGCCTTTCTCACGATGAAATTGGAATGACGCTTCGCGTTACATTTTTTAGAGGTTATGTATTTGTTTCTTTTAAGGATTATTTAGGGGCTGGTTTTACTTTTTATTAAGTAATTAAGGCTGGCTTTATTTGTTAGGAATTTGTAGTGGTTTAGTTGTTGGTTGATCTCGTCTCTTATTGGTCAATGTTTTTTGTTGATAATTTGTTAAGTAAGGCTGGTAGAAAAATTTTTTAAAGGAGGAAGTTGCTTGAAACGATCGCAGCTATTTTCTATATTTATATTGCTATTTTCGGGACACCCTTTACAATTATTATCAGCCTTCGCGATTTAATAAGTAACTGTGACATAACCTATATGATGTCAGTCACTGTGACTGCTCTATATAAACTGTCCTATATGTATAGACAGAAAATTGCTATAGACAACTTCGCGAAGGGCGAACATTACTTAAAAATTCAAGTAAACACAGATATATTCTAAATACAAATAATCTTATTATCTTTAAAAACAATTAAACCTTCTAATCACAGCAACCTGCATCACTGAAGAAAATATTAAATGAAAGGGTTAAATCCTTGGATCGGGTTAAATAGGAGGCGAGAAGGGATACGCAAACCGGCTAGGGTGCAGCCTGATGCACCCTAAAAAATGCAACAGTGAAAACGGTTGCAACAAAGGATGGAGGAAGGGAGGGCTCTCTAGCTCTATCTATCGCTGATCTATCGAGAGGCGTCCTCTCGATCGATCGGCGGGCGTGACGAGAACACGCGCGCGCCCGTCCGTTCGATAGGGAGCGTCCGTGGCCCCGTGTTTAATCAATCAGTCTGATTCGCCGATTATTCGAGCCCGCATCGGTGCCTCCGATTTACCGCGGCGATGGGATTCCGTCGGATGATCGCGATCGAGCGCAACGGGTTACGGTCGGCTCTCGAACCTTGTCGAATCGGGCCTGGAGCCTCGGCCTATCGTTTCAGGAACAGGCCGGAACCAACCCTTTCCCCTCGACGCCGTCGTCGGATTAACCCTTCGCCGTCGGAGCCATTTCAACCGGAAATCCAAAGTATTTTTTAGACGCAGCATAATTTTTTTCGCAGTGTTTCCATTTTATACAACTCGTGTATTTTATACATCGTGGAATGAAATTTTCTGACTCGCGCAACGATTAACAACCCTCGACGATGTTTTCGAATACGAGTAAATTCGATGAAAAATATGTAGAAACGTGGCGTAATAATTTTTTTGGAATTTTTATTTTTAATAAAAGGTTGAAGAAGCATGATTTTAGAGACCTGTGAATTGAGGGTTATAGGTTATGTCAGGTTATACAGGAATTTTTATTTTTAATAAAAGGTTGAAAAAGCATGATTTTTGAGACGTGTATACTGAATGGTTTTTATTTTCAATATATCATTTGCATTATTTAGTAATATTTCCAGTATTTATCATACATATATTTCTACTAAAAATAAAAATTAAAAATAAACTAACCACTCCAGTTTTATTCTATAAAAATAACCCTTAAAAACAAATTAAAATCCCTGCTTTATTAAATATTATATTATATTTCAATTAAACTTCTTATTCCTGCTCTTGCATTTTCTGTATACCTTGCTCCATTTAAAATAATTATAAACAAAGGAATCCGGTCGTTGGAAACGATCGCCGCGTTCCCGTGGCGTCGCGACAAGGTGTAAAGTTCCCGCCCGCGGCAACAAGGACGGATAGGAAAATGCGAAGAATCCAGAAACGGGGAAGAGGGAAACAACAAGGTCTCGAGAAGAAAAACCAACAACCGGGAGGAAATGAAAATATTCTTGGCACTTTGGCGCGCGCTCGAGCGCGCGGTAACAGCCGCAATTTTCGAGAGAGAGAGAGAGAGAGTGGCTCTGCGCGCGGAATGTAAACACGAGCCACGGGAGGGGAAAAGTGAAAACTTGCCGGAACAATGAAGCAATAAAGAACGAATGAAAGAGGATGCAGAACGCGGCGACAATTTTCTCGGTGCGACGGCGACGCGCTCGAAGAGTTTAGCGACTGCTTCGGCGGAGACCTGTCCTTGCGAGGCGAACGAGGTGAGATGAATTGGCGGGAAGCAAAAATGCCGGAGAAAGCGGAATTGATGCTTTCGTGAATTGATTAATGGTTAAAGATTAAATCAGCAAATAATTAATTAAATTAAGTTGCAGAATTAAAGATAGGTAGATAGATAGATAGATGGAGAGATAGAAAGAGAGAGAGAGAGAGAGAGAGAGAGAGAGAGAGAGAGAGTCAAAGAGAGTTAGTTAGAGAAATAAAGAGAGCAAGAGAGAGAGAGAGAGAGAGAGTCCATCTTCACTCTCTAAAAGCGAAAGAGAAAGTATTAAAAAAGAATAGAGAAATAGGGCGAGAGAGATTATGAGAGAAAAATGTGGTCTAAATATAGAAAGAGAAATAGAGAGAGCAAGAGAGAAAGGGGGAAACATCTAGGAAAAAAGCAAGCTTTTTAAAACGCGGCGCGCATCCGCCGCGACACGGAACGAGCACTAAACATCGAAACCGGGTTCCCCGGGTAAGGGATCGCCGAATTTATCGCGGCGCGAGCGAAGTGTTAAATCACCGTGAATCTGAAAAGCGCTGCCAAACTCGTTCCACAGCGCTGACGTTCCACCGGCCGGACTTTTATTCAACATTTAAAAACGTTCCGCACCGTTCCCGCATACCCACCCACCACCACTACTATACACAGGGTGTCCCACTTAAATTCGGCTCTGTCGAACATCCGCAGTGCTAAGCGGGGCTGCCAAAAACATATTGGAAACAAATGACGACTGCTAAACTCAGCGGAAAATCATTAATTCGGGTAAATTGTTGAGCAATATGCATTAGTGACATAGTTTCATAGTGATAAACGTTTTTTATAAGGATATTAATTTAACCCTTTGGGCTTGCGTGTCTACTTTCAACTGTCGAAGCTGTTTATTTTATTTGTTTATTTCTTTTTACATAAACTTTATCTTTTATTTTTATATAAAATCGAAGTTGTGTCACGTATATCAAAACTGTAAAAAGGGAATATATTTATTAACTATATAAACATGTATTATATATTCCCTACACCGAACTATACACTTATTACAACCACCCTACATTTCCATTACTATACTCTATATTTGTAACAGCTACCATATATTTCTTTCTATACTATACCATACATTGAAAAATTATAAAAATTATAAAAGCAAAAATGGTCCCGGTATACAACCCTCTTCCGTCCATCGGCCCGTCTTAATTCGCGAAAAACGTCGGATCACCGGTTCTCCCATTGTTCGCCGGATGGATAGACAGCCAGACGGGACGGACAGCCAGACGGACGGACACGCGGGTGAAATAATTCGAGCGGATCGATTCGGGACCGCTCGGTATAATCGGCCTTGTTCCGCCGCGTTGCGTTTAGTTTTCGAATGGCTGTGTTGCCGCGCGGCGCGCATGCAAATCGCGATCGTATAACGGCGAATTCTTTACGAGCACGCGGGAGGGAGAAGAGGAGGAGGTTGAAACGTCGCCGTCGACGGCAGCGGACCGGCGCGTATTATTTCGCCGTAACATCGCGGTAATATACGTAGACATAATGGGCCGAGCAGCAGTAAACGCGTTCCGCGAAAAACGGCGTAACGAAAGATAGCCGGGGGCGGCGGAAGGGGGGGGGGGGGGGAGGGGACACGAAACGGTGGCGAGAGGGTATCGTTATTAAATGCCGGGGCTACGGCTGCAAACTTTTAAAGGCCGGCCCTTACCCCCTTCCCCCTTTACCATGTACTTTTTTGCCCCCCTTTTCCGCTCTCTGTCTCTCTCTCTTTCTCTTTCTCTTTCTCTCTTTCTCTCTCTCTCTGTGTCGCTCTCTGTCTTTTTGTCTCTCTCGCCCTCTCTATAACTCTCTCTCTCTGTCTCTGTCTCTCTGTCTTTTTCTCTCTCCCTCTCTATAACTCTCTCTCTGTCTTTTTCTCTCTCCCTCTCTATAACTCTCTCTCTCTGTCTTTCTCTCTCCCTCTCTATAACTCTCTCTCTCTCCCTCTCTCTCTCTCTCTCTCTCTCTCTCTCTCTCTCTCGCTCTGTCACCTTCTCCTCGGTTTAATCTCCATTCAGACGGGTTCGCCAAGCGGCTGACTTCCTTCGCGAGGGGCTAATTAGCGGAATGTCATCCGACGCGGCCTCGCAATTAAGGCGTCACGCGGCCGGCCAGAAATTACACCACTTATCTGATCGGGAACCGGGAGAAAAGCCGTGCGCGCCGCGGCGGCGAACGCGATCTCCTGATGGTCGCCGTTCGAGAGACCTTGCCAACAGATTATTTTCTTTCGTTCTGTACGGTCTGGCCACCTTGAACACAACTTTCTTAATTGTTCGCGCGCGCGCGCGCGCGGGCAAGCCCCGGTGCACGCGCGGTACCGCATTATGCGAGCTGGTTGAGCCACGCGATACGAAACGGTGGTAATTTATGTAAATGTCCTGGGGCTTCGTATGTAACAATTAATTCTGTATTGCTGTATGTTGTTAATTCTGTGTAA
Organism: Augochlora pura; assembly: GCF_028453695.1. Taxonomy (NCBI): domain Eukaryota; kingdom Metazoa; phylum Arthropoda; class Insecta; order Hymenoptera; family Halictidae; genus Augochlora; species Augochlora pura. The sequence continues at coordinate 2,042,575 of NC_135775.1, read as the reverse complement.
TTATATAGATATAGTATAGTACAGAAAGTATATGGTAGATATAATAACTATACAAATTGGTACAGGAAGTATAGAGTATATTCAACAAATGTATAATATAGTACAGGAAGTATAGAGTATATTCAACAAATGTATAATATCGTACAGGAAGTATACAGTATAATATTCAACAAATGTATAATATAGTACAGGAAATATACAAGAAACACATAACCTAATAAATACATAATTTAACCCAGAAAATGTATACCAGAAATATACACCAAATATACATCAAATATACACCAAATATACACTGTACTACAGGAAGTATATTTTAGACACAACTGTGTCGAGGCTGCCGCCATTTCAACCCCTTCCTATGAAGCGGTTTCAGGGTATCGATAAGACCGCTCCGCGGGCCTCCAACTTGCCAAGAAATGATCGAGCACCACCACCACCGTCGTTCGTCGTCGACGACGCCGGCCGGCTACCCACACGCCATTTTGAACGGTCTCCTTTGATTTAATCGGAGCTGCGTTTCGTGCCTGATTGCTTATGGAACTAACTGCTTTGTTCTACGAACCACTGTTTCTGTATTTATGCGGCCGGCTACGTTTCAAGGTTGTTGCGCGCTGGTTCGCCGGGAACGCTTAATGGAACTTCTTCGGTGAACTTTCAAGCAACCTTGAACGTTGCTCGATCTCTTTTCGTTGCACTTTGTTATTAAGAAAATTGTTTTATTGTTTTAACAAATTTGGAATGAATTTTAAATTAATTCTTATTTATTATATTTCTACATTCTTCTTAGAAACGATGCAAATATTTTTTAATTAGCGAATTAGCTTTGTTCTTTAATTCTTAATATCGTCAAATTTCCAATTAATTATCTAAAAAGAAAACCCCAACAATAACTTTACTATATTTATACACTATTTCAACAAATTTCAAATTAATTTATACCTAATTTAATTATTTATTAAATCCGCTACCAGCGATCGACAATATAGAATAGCAAGCAAACATTGAGAATTTAAATCTACAAAATCCTGCAAAATATGAACATAGTCTCACGATCTCAATAAACGATAATTCAATGGAAAAAGAACAAAAGGAAAAGAAACGGTGTTCCCGGCTCGAATTAAAATGGCAGATGGAAAATCCGTGAAAGTAATAAAATCGTCGGATCGTTCCGGGGAACTACGGAGGCTCTTTTCGACTGTTCTCCGATGCCGAGGCATTATCGTCCATCTTGAATCCCAACAGAGACATCGAGCCGCTTCCGTTTCCCCGTGATTAAATCTCGGTGCACGCGGAACGGCTTCATATATGCAGCTACGCGAATCTATACGCATAACCGGGGGGACAGGCTTTAAAATTCCACTGCGACGCCGTTTCTCCTCGGCGTTTTAAAACATCGGCTATCTTGGCGAAAGAGAGAGAGAGAGAGAGAGAGAGAAGATTACTAAGCTTTAAATTAGAACATTAATCATATCGATCTGAAATTTATTATAACTTTCACAATAATTCATATATGCAGTATGTAATATATAGAATATTATAATATTATATTAATATTAATTGCAATAGAATATTAATACAATTTTAGTATAAAATTATAATTTATATATATTACGTACTGCATATATAAATTATTGTCAAGGTTATAATCAAATTTAGATTGATATTATTAACATAGAATTAATAATAAATGATAATAATAAAATGAAGAAATAAAGAAATGGATAACACGGGAGTGAAAGAGAGATAAAGAGAGGCAAAGAGACAGAGAATTGGGAAAAGATGGCGGACGAAGTTATAGCCAAGTTTAACAGCGCAGTTTCGAGCTTGCTAACGGGACGAAACGAGCCAGGAAAATGCGGTAGTAACATCATCCCCTTCCCCCACTCTCCACCCCGCCTCCTCCAAACCCCCGACCATTACAATGAGATATACACACCGACACGAAGACTTTTAACCCTTTTATTTCCCAGCAGTGCAATTCTTAAAATTTTTGCATCGCACCGCTGCTACCACCGTGTTCCACGCGAGGGTCGTTTCTGACCCAGTATCAATAGACCTCTAACCTTACTTACATTCAACGAGCTCGATGTAATTATATGTTTATTGAAAAGCTGATTCAATTTAATCGACATTCATTATAGCGATCTCTTAATTCGATTATGCATTTGATAATAATTTATAAATATATTGTAATTTATTATGCACAACATATAGCACACATAAATTATATTTAAATAAAATCACTATATGCTCTATATTGTCCATACACACTATAATAATATATTTATATATATATATTTAAATTGTGATATGAAATATATTATATTTCTTTCTTCCATTTTTTACACAGATTTTAACATTAACAAATAAACGAATAACCGATTAATATAAATGAACAAAAACATAATTAAAAAACAACTGTAAAACAAATTACTCGTGAAACGACTCGAGCATTCGTTGACAACAAGCCGTCATCGATCACCCTGGGTCACCAACGACCCGGCGAAGCAAATCGCGGACAAACGAGGATCGATGCCGAGAAGTTAATCCGGCGAATTGACACAACCCAGATCCACGGCCGGCCGTCGGAATCGGCAGCGATCGAGCACGGTAAATTTGCTGCTAAATATTGCACGCGTGCGATCGCTCGCAAATTGCGGAACAGCGGCGAGCGAGCGAGCGTGAGCGGTGGAGAAATCGAAGCCGATTGTCGTTTCGAGGGGACCGTGGCTCCTCGTCGAATCGATACTATACAACGCCTGTATACATAGACTGTATACGCTCTCTCTCTCTATACACTGTTAACAGGCCCGCGAATGCCATCAATAACGTTCGCGCGTCAACAAACACCGCGCACAACAGTGAGACACGGTTAACGGCGGCGCGTCGACCGAGGAGTTCCTTGGACCTGTTACGAGCCGAGGGCCGAGTTGCACGCGTGGCCGGAGATAAATCAGTTTTGGATTGCTAAGAAATACTATGAAATTCTATGAAATATAACAAAATACAACAAAATACAATAATATAAAAATACTATACAAAAAGCACGCAATATACATGTTAACCTAAAAATAGCTCAAAATGAAAAAGAAATACACGAAACATGATTCAATTATGGGAGCAACAATAATAGCAATAATAATAATTAGCTCCAAGCAGTACAGCCATTGTAAAGAATATTTCAAAGCACTCCTCGTTAACGAAATATTGCCATAATTAATCAACGCGCGTCGGAAGAGAATCTTCCGTCGGAAGATCAGAGGAGAAAATTAGCTGAGAAAGGGTTGCGGAACAATTACCGCGGAAACGTATGCCCCGTGTTTCGTTGAGGATTCGCCAGACAAACTTTCGGGATAAGGAGAACGAATTGCAAGTCGTTAACGGATTCGGCTGTGATTATTTTCGGCGGTGGAAGGGGCGACACGACGGCGGATGAGAAGGAAGAGGAGGGGGGATAAGGAGGAGAAGGGGGAATGGTGGGAGTAAAAGGAGCCACGGCAATTTCCCATGGTAATTCGAGGAATTTATTGTTGCAAACTATTAAGACTCGGGCTCTCGGGCTCTGGGCGAGTTTCAAGGACCATCGAACGTGGGCGCCGCGCGCACCCCCCTCAGGGCTAATTAGAGTCTCCTCTTCGTTGTCCGAGGGTTACCGAAACAGCGTCCACCGTTCGCACCCCTTTCAGTAAAAATCTTTTAGTAAAAATCTTTTAGTAAAATCTGTCACAGTGAAAAGTGTTTCGAACGCCAAGAAAATTATAACAAATTTTCATATTTTCAATATTAATTTATATTCAATTATGTTCAATATTAAATTATAATAAATTTTCATAATATTATAATATAATAAATTTTCATAATATTATAATATAATTTCATTTTTATAATAAAAATCTCGAGCTCCAGGAAATAAAAATCTCGAAGCCAGCGATTAAAAGTGTTGCCCTCGTGCCCGCCCCGTGGATCTCAGAAACGGTTTCATAAAATCATGCTCGCAACAGCCCCGAATATTAAGGGCAGAGATTCGAGGCGGATGATAACGGACGCGCGTTTCTACGATTTTCCATGCGACGGCACAGCGCGGTTGGATTATGCACATGCAACTTCTGGGAGACGCGCGGAGGAGACCCTTGTCCTGGCACCACGGGAACTCCTCCTCGTCGTCGTCGTCGACGACTCTGCGGTGGCAGAGGAGGAATTGGGACGCGGAACGTCGCCGCCGTGCGCGTCGTGCTCGGGACATTTCCAGGCATTAACCCTTTCGCTCCGAGGGGCGTATGTGTACGCCCCGGAAGGATGACCATTTATACACGAAGAGCGTATATAATATAATATATATATATATATTATTATAGTACGTTCATAGCATATATTTTTATTTTATTACATCATTTATTTGTTATATATTATTTATTATATTATTATTTATATATACTTTTATTTCACACTTTACGTAACATACTTCTGTTAATCGAAAAACAGTTGACTATAATAACAATAATAATAATTATTATTACTCTTTATTAATGGGCTAGAATAGATATAAATAATATAAATTAAAGATTATAATATAAGAGTGTGTGATGAATTAATTACAGAGTGTGTGTTTTAATAGGTACAGTTGCTGCATTTTTAAATTGGCCAAAGAAGTCAATTGAAAAAAATAAAGTTATTATTATAAACTTTTATATTTTAGAAAATAATATAATGTTACTAAATACAATAAATATCATAGTGAAATTTCGAGAACAAGAAACGACTTTCTACCACGTAGCAATTCCGTGCTTCATTGTCAACTGCTCGCTAATGCGCTCCGTAGCGAAAGGGTTAAGGCTCGCGCCGGAAATTGCGGCCACTCTCTGTCGTCGTCTCTTTCTCTTTTTTCTTTCTTTCTTTCTTTTTACCGGGGCGACCGCATTAGGCTGTGGCTAGTACACGTGCTCAGGTGCACTCGCCCCGTCCGCGATCTCCGTTCCACCTGTACCACCACCACCACCACCGCGCTGACTCTTTTACGAGGTTGCATTAACGATACATAAGAACCTTATAACAAACGGCTGCGCGGAGCAGCGTTTTATCCGCACCGCTTTGCTACATTTCGGGTAAAAATGGTTTTTTGCGCGGTGTCCGTTCCTCGTTGTTTTGCGATCAATGCTTTGGGGGGCACATTCTTTGGTGATTTAATGTTGGGTGGAGGACATGTTTAACCCTTTGCACTCGAGTGGTGACTTTGGGGCACAATTAAAATTATTCGATTACGTTCTAAAATAATTTTTATAACAATAAAGTTTAGATTTAAAAAATTGTTGAGTAGTGAAACTATTGCTACGAGTTGCAAATTATTAGTGGAAAATTATTTCACAAGTTAAAATGGCTTCGAGTGGAAAGGGTTAATACTCCTATTATATTACATTATACATTAATCTCAAATATCCCGAATTTCGAGACACCAAAGAAAAAAAATTTTTTTTTTAAATCTAAAAAATCATAAAAACCTAAAACTAAAATTTGCCCAATAAAACCCGGTTTTCCAAAGTATAGCGCGTCGGTTTTGTGAACGGGGACGCGTGTCGCGCTCGTCTCTCGCGACCGGAAGCCTTAGAGAACGCCGGAATTTACGTAAGAACGGCGAAGGGGGTCGCAAACTTGATTAATCCGCGGGCTGTTTAATGGGTCAAGTTCGTCGCCGTTAAGCCGCGCGCGACGACGGCGTTACGTCGTCGACGCACGACGGTCGGTCGCACGGCTCGTCGCGGCTCGTCGACGCAGATCGCCGGGCTACCCCTAATTTCCTAATGAAACGAAAACACTGGCCGGAAGCGATTCGCTCGCGCGATTGTTGCTCTGTTTTCGCTGCGGATTCGCCGACCCTTGCCTCGAGTATCCCCCCACCCCTGCCACAAATTCTCTCCCCTTATATACATCACATTATATATATATCTGGGTGACATTAATTTCTGACCAATTTTGAAAACTCATTTTTACTGCGATATATTCGAGCAAAATGAATTCGCTTTCCATGCAAGATCAGTCCATGTAACTATATTGCAATAATATGAATTATTAATATTACTAATATTACTTTTTACTATTATTAATATTACTTATTAATACACATATATATATTATTATTACATATACAAAATTATTAAAAATTATTAAATTGTTATTTACATATATATGATAGATTTATTATTTTATTATTAAACACCGAGACATTTTTATCGAAGCTTCCGTTGACTCTTTCACTGCCTATAGTGAGCTTCTCGACATTTTCAGAAGGCAGTTTCCGGATCGAAATTCCGCCGAAAAACGGGATCGGCGTTGAGAGAGAGAGAGAGAGAGAGAAAAAAGGAGCGCCGCTTTCCGCGGAAACGTTGGAAGAGAAATATTTGACGCGACAGCGAGGAGGATGTTTATCCATCCCGGTTGACCCCGGCCGGAACGCCGTCGCGTTTTCATTCTCGTTTATTTGAACAGCGCGCAGCCCCGGCTCTCGCTGCTCTCCCCTCCCCTTTCCGGAATAGTCGTTCGCCGGCCTCTCCTCTTCCTGGCCACTGTTTTTCCAAAGGAGCGGGAAAGAGGTCGGGAAACTCACCGGGCACACATTCTTTTTTAGTTCGAATTTCCCGCCACTCCAATGGCGCATGATTCAAATCGACGCGACGATGCACAGTCGACGCATTTAAATTGTTATAACTCTAATATCGTTGGAAATATCGTTACGAAACTTTTATGAAAAATCATTAAAAAATAGTAAATTCTATTTAGTGAAACCTAAAAATAATTTTCTATTTGTTGAACAATAAACTTCGATGACGATGCACAGTGAGCGCATTTAAATAGTTATAACTTTAATATTGAATTGAATAATTTTGAATTTTTGCAAAAAGTTGATCTTTCTAGTAGAACGTTGGCGAGTTTTTTCGAAAGCGATGACGCCGCGCCACGTGGCCAGAGCGAAGTATGAATTATTAAATGGTGTGGCTATTGCGGTGTGCTTTGAACGTGCCGCCAGTTTTTTAAAGGGTTGTAGCCGACTGTGCCTTGGTACTTCGGAGGAGGCCTTGATCCATTTCACGTTTTGGCAACGCGAAAATTGTATATAACTTTGTGTATAATATAGCGTATATAGTAGCAGATATAACAGATAGAGTAATATAGTTTATATGCTATATTTACTATATCTGCTATGCATGTACTATTTCTACTTTAATATAATTTTTAATTCAATTTAATTTAATATAGCACATAGAGTACTATCTATATGCTATAACAACTGTCTATAGATAGCAGCTATAGTTTATATAGCAAATATAGCAAACAGATAATTTATATACTATGTCTACTGTATCTGCTACCTGTATACTATATTTACAACGTACATATAGCACCTATAGCAAATAGAGCAGACAGATAGTAGTTCACATGCTATATCTACCATATCTGCTATCTATGTAGTACATCTACTATGTATATATAGCAGCTATGGCGTCTATAGCAGCTATAGCAGTTATAACAGCTACATCATGCAATCAGCACTTAATATACAAGTCAAACTGATACCGTACTACTTTCGATCGTCACTGTACACTGACTCCTTCGCGACTGCGTTCGAAAACGCGGCAGCCGTGCGCTCCGGGCGAATTAGAGCAGCCCGTTCGTTGCCGCGGTCGAAATTATCGAAATATCCCGGTATTTCCTGTTGCCCCGACCGACCGTTCGGGTAAACAGAAGACGAGCCGCGCCGGGGCCGCTATCTGGGTCACACGCGATTAAAAGAGCTCTGCTGGACGCTGCATACGTCACCGCGGCTAGTAACAGCGACGGGGCCCTCTTAGAAACGTCTTGCGAACCCTGTGTCCACGCGAACCCCCGAAATAAAAAGAGGGAGAAACGAAGGTCGTTTTGTTCGGGCGCAAGCCCCGGAAACCACCGTCGGTTCGACGTCGAGGCTACCAGGATTTTCCTAACCCCGGCCCCGACTTTCCGCAACGGAGACCATTCGAGGGAGCTTTTCCGCTCTGTTGCGCAGAAACGGTCGTTGAACGACGGTTAAACGGCCCTCCCCTGCCGGCGCAACAGCTGACCACCCTAATCGAGGGATGCTCCGGCGCCATTGTCTCGGACCGATAGACGGCCTTCGATGATAGTTAAACGGGAATGGTTTTGGTAAATGTTTATTTGGAATTATTAGGCGAATCGGTTCGAGTCAATATTTGGAATAATTAGGCGAATCGGTTCGAGTCAATATTTGGAGTAATTAGGCGAATTGGTAAGAGTCAATATTTAGAATAATTAGGCGAATCGCTTGGGGTCTATATTTATTTGGAATAATTAGGTGAATCGCTAAAAGTCAATATTTAAAATAATCATAGGCGAATCGCAAATAGTCAATAATTATTTAGAATAATTATTCTAATCTCTAAAACTCAATATTTAAAATTATTAGAGGCGAATCCAGGCGATTCAATATTTAAAATAATTATTCGAATAATTTCAAGCCAATATTTACTTACAATAATTCAGGCTAATAATTTCAAGTCAATACTTGTCTAAAATTGATTTATAAAACAGCAAAGAATAAGCCACGGCTGCAAAATATATATTCTTCGATGCGACGCGGATTTTTTTAACGCACGCTATAATTCACCGGTAATTTTGTGTAGTCACGTTGTGTGGATCGTACAGCAACGCGCGGCGGTCTATCATTCTTCGAAATTCTGCACGCCGTGGCAGAAACGTTATATGGAAGTTCAAACGTAACAAGGGGGAAGTTAATCATCACGTGTACACACACACGTACACATTGTTACGTCTATCAAAGTCAGCACGTTTCGCAGCGGGCTGAGTAGTAAGTGATATTTACGATCCCAGGTATCTCGTGTCGATATTTCTCTTCGGTATACACGTGATAATTATTCGTCATTATTTGTCGAAACGCCATATATTATTTATACAAATGCCATGTATTATTTACGCGAACGACATGAAAAACCAACGAGACACCTGTGACAAAGTATACGAAGTTCAGGGTGAGTTATGGTTGTCGCGTAATTTGTGTATGTAATATGGAGGTTATGTCAAGGTTAATTGTTCAATTATTTATGTAAAATTGTACGAGATAATATTGTACAGAAACGTAAATGTTTATAAAATCGTACAAATTTACAGAAAGCTGTTTACGTTGAATTAAAATTGTATTTGTGCAATTAAAACTGCGAGTGAAAGCTAGTGCAATAAATAAATTGCTATAAAAGTCTATACGTTTATTTAAAATTGTCTGAGTTCAATTAGAATTGCACATGTTTATGTAAAATTGTTCTAGTATATATACAGTCGTACAAAAATGTATATAAAATTGTTCTATTATATATATATATATATATATATATATAACTGCACTAGTAAATATATATTAATAAAAATTTCCATAGAATAATTCTGTCATAGAAATAACAGCACTCCTAAATATACAGCAGTACAAGTTTCCATAAAATATAATAGTACAACCCTCATCGAGGATCGGTCGTTGCAGAAGCGACGGGGAGGGACAGCTGACGTAAAGCCGCCATCGTCGCGCGGCGGGAAGGGTGGAGAGAGAACGTTATGCAACGGAAAACGAACTTGAAACTGTTGTTAATTCCCGTGAATTCGATAATCTTTTGATCCGTTTGCTGGAACTCGACGAGCCGAGGTTCGCCCTGGAATAAGTCGCGATTCTATTCGATTACGCCGGAAGAAAACCGGAAAGTTCGCGAGCCAGAGAGAGAGAGAGTTTCACTTCGCTACAAGATGGCGGGTATCTCTAAATTCAAAAAAATAAATATTGTAAAATGGCGATGATTTTGGTGACGTAAATATTTTATAAATATAGCTAAATTTAAATACAGGACATAAATTTTTAATAAATATTCTCAGTGCTATAAGCAAAAATTTAATATTATTTCTATAATATTAAACACTATTCCTAGACTATCCTATATTATTAATAACAAACAGACATTAAACGACCCAATCGGTCGGATTAATTAAGAGAAAACACAAGAGGATGCGTACTTTTCAGAACAATACGCGTTTTTCGTCTACGTTGTCGATTTTGAATAAAAATATGTAGGTTAATGAAGCCGCGTTCCTTCTTTTTGCTATTTATTTACGCGCGTAAACAAAGGCGGTCGGAAAAGTGTACATTTATTAAAATAGCGAAATTTCCGACGTTTAATACGGAGAAAAGATTTTATAAAGGATATTCTCTGTGGCGGAGGTGTATAAACAGATATGTGGTAATTACTGTGAACGAACAGCCGAATTATGCTCGAAATTTCACGGACAGAAGGTAATCGGAAACCCTGACTAATGAGGGTATCAAAACGTGAATCGCGCCCGGCGACCAATGAAAATTAAAGTGATATTTAAGCCCGTGCGAGGAAAGAGACGGACCTGGCTAATTTGTCCCGTGTGCGATATCCTCGGCGAAATTAAAGTTATCCCAGTAGAAGGAATAATATTTTATCTAGAAAAAATATATTTGAAATTTTTCAACCAATTTTCAATCGAACTTATTTTCGAACAAATTTTCAATTTTCAATGGAACTTATTTTCGAACCAATTTTCAATTTTCAATTGAACTTATTTTCGAATAAATTTTCAATTTTCAATGGAACTTATTTTCGAACCAATTTTCAATCGAACTTATCGTTCGAATCAATTTTCAATTTTCAATCGAACAATGTTTAACTCTCGTGTAAATCCACCATCGCAGCTGGTAAATCGAGCGTGGAACAGTGGAAATGGTAGAATCAAGAGTGTTCAGCGAGAGAGAGCAACAATTTCTTGGCACAACGGTCACAGAAAAAGTTACGCCCGCGTCGCTCGATGAAAGCGTAGAGAAACGGCTCGCGGTCAGTTGGCTGCCTTTAATTGGCGGCGGATGAAGGCTGCATCGACTCGGCCACAAATCATCGGCGCGGCTATCGAGGGACCACGAGAAAAAGAGAGCGAAAGAGAGAGAGAGAAAAAAAAGGGGGAGAGAGAAAGCAGAGAGTTGAAAGAGAGAGAGAGGGAGAGAGAGAGAGAGAGAGAGAAGCGAGAGGAAGATTTGAGAGACAAAAACAGACTTGAGAAGAAAGAAAAACAGAAAGCGGAGGAGAGTAGATTTGAAAGAGAGAGAGGGGGGGTGAAGAGGGAGAAAGACAGCTTTGAGAGAAAGAGAGAGAATGAAATTTAAAAGAGAGAGAGAGAAACCAGAATTACAGGTAGAAATACAAAAAAATTCAAAGGAGAGTAAAAGAGAGAAAAAGAGAAAGAAAAAGATTGAGAAATAGAGAAAAGAAAGAGAAATCGACAGACAGGTCGTAGAAGAGCGATTAACTTCGGCGGAGCTATTCAATTATCCGCGGCTCGTTAACGGGGCCATCAAAAACGCGGCCGAAGCGAGCAACAGATTGCGAGAGGGCTCTCTCCCTTCGGAGGAAACGGCATGAAAAGGCGAGGGGGTACACATCCCCCCCTCTACGCGACGCTCAGAAAATCTCCTCCGGGCGATCTTTCCGCTCGCAGAAAGAAGGGATTAGTCAAAGGCGATGAGACAGCGAGTGAAAGCAAGAGAGAGAAGAGAGAGAAATAGAGAAATAGAGAGAGAGAGGAGGTTATAGCTCGCGAACGAAATTTTCAACAGCGATCTTTTGATCCGCGACCGACTGCTCCACGCTTCCGAGGACACGGACGGAATGATTTAGGTCGTCGAAGGGAACCGGGATCAAATGAAACCGGGCTAACTTCGTCGGAACGGAAAAGCGACCGCGTCGGATCTCAAAGTCCGAGGACTCTCGTTCACCGTTTCGCGATTTTTTTTAATGCCTTCGAACAGAAGTCGATATTTTGTTTTTGGACGAGATGAGAGATGAAGATGAGTTCGAATTTATTTGATGGGTCATGCGGTGGATAGTGATTTAGGATAGTAGTTAGGATTAGGTGTTATTTGCATGAGAATTCGTTTGAAATGAGATTTCAGTCGAATATTTAAATATTCGAGTATTCGTTTGAGTAAGAATTCATTTTGGATTCGAATTAATTTCGAATTAGAATTCATTTCGGAGTCGAATTCATTCAGATAAGAATTCATTTTGAATTCGAATTAATTTCGAGTAAGAATTCATTTTGGATTCGAATTAATTTCGAATCAGAATTCATTTTGGATTCGAATTCATTCAGATAAGAATTCATTTTGAATTCGAATTAATTTCGAATTAGAATTCACTTTGAATTCGAATTAATTTCAAATTCAATTTAATTTCGAATAAGAATTCATTTCAATTTCGAATTAATTTCGAGTAAGAATTCATTTCAAATTCGAATTAATTTTAAATACGAACTCACATCAAACAAAATTATATTCTTATAAACAATCGGTATATAAATTACCAATCTTCAATTAATAAATATCATATTCATCAACGACTAATAAATATCACAAATATAACATACAACTTAACATTAATTAATACAAATTACCGATCAGTAACGAACAAACATTGCAGCATCAGCACTGTATCAAAAAGCAGTTAACAAAGCGAATTAATAATCCACCGATCATGTGAATTAATGCGTCGTTCCGTGCGAGGCTTTTTTTCGCAAAAAGAACTCCCGCGAATATTATCGGTAATTCCGAGCTGATTATTCTCGAAACAGGAAATCCCAGCGTCGAGAGAAACCGAGAGAGAGAGAGAGAGAGAGAGAGAGAGAGAAAGGAGCGAGAGAGATCATTGAAACAAATCCGCGCGCAGCCATTCCACGTTTATTTTCGTTTCGGATTAATTGAACTCCGGCGGATCGATCGATGTAAAAATGCTTGGTCCATCGATCGCTTTTAACTGCCCCGCGAGAACCCCCTGTCCGCGTTCCGTTAACAATGCCGGCCAATATGTCTGCCTTTCTCTCCCTCTCTCTCGCGCTGTCGACGAACGAAATCGAATACATTCGGAAAATTGCGGAACAGTCGGCCGCGATATATTGCTTGCAGAAATTTCCGAAAGTATTCCCTGCCGCGCGGCGGCTGCTGAATCCACGATTTTACAAAATTCAATTCTACCCCCCGATGACGTACACCTCCGTCCGGATTCTCAACATTTTCAACATTGACTGGGTTACAGATGTTCGAATAAAATTAATTCGAATAAAATGCTGGAATTATTTTGAATAGAGTATGTAAATTAGGTGAAGTAATTTTTAGCTATAGTAAAATGATGCAATTTCTTTGGGTGAAATAATTGAATTGTTTTCAGTGGAGCAGTTGAATTACTTTGAATAAAATACTGAAATTGTTTTAAGTGAAGTACCTAAATTATTTTAAGTGAATTGAAATGCTTCAATTTCTTTATGTAAAATAATTGAATTATTTGAATTAAAGTAGCTGAATTAATTTGAATAGAATACTTGAATTATTTGAAATAAAATACTTGAATTATTTCCAGTAGAATACTTGAATTATTTCCAGTAGAATACTCGAATTATTTCAAATAAAATACTCGGATCACTTCAAACGAACTACTCGAACCACGGCAAACAAAACACAGTAATTACTTCAATTAAATAATTCAGCATAACACGCGGAAATCTCCTCATAAAATAACAAATTCCGAGCTCGACGTTCCATCGAACAAAACGGCATAATTTGCGATAAGTTTACGGCACGGCAGTCAAAGCGTCGACGCTTCGAATGCCCATCTGTCCGCCATATTTATTCCTCCGGCATCGCGTCGATTTCTCGACGGCCGATGAAAAGCGAATCAACCGGAATTTTACTGTTATAGCGTTCGATTTATGCTTCGCGGCTATAAACGCGAACGTTAAATTCCGCTGGGAGGTTAATCGAAAAGCGAGAAAAAGAAGAAGAAAAAGAAGAGGATCCGTTCCGTCGCGGAGGTGGGGGTGGGGAGGGAGATAGTGTACTCACTGTGAAGATGATCGTCGATCCTCGCCTGAAGCATGTTGAAGCTGGAGCTCGGCTGATAGGGCTGCTGGTCGCGTATACCGCCGCACGCGAACTGATAAAAGTCCTTGCATGGATCCACCCCCTTCTTCATGAACGCCACCATACGCTTCGAGGCCTCCTCGCACGCTTTCGACTCGCAGACACCCTCCGGACCGTCGCGCTCCCTGATGCACGCCTCGTCCTGCGAAAATCCAAAAGCTCCGCGTCTTTATCGACAATAATTTCTTTCTTATTTCTTTTATATTTATACTTAATCTATTTTATATTTTTTTATTACATTTTATTATATTCGCATTTTTGTTAGTTGACGGATAGATCCTAACCCTATTTATTCATTGCTTAGACATTTTCCGATATTTTTATATATCAGTTAGTTTGTTGGTTAGTTCAGTAATTTTGTGAAATATATTTCAACCGAGGAAATGACGCATTGTACAAAATGCAGTATAGAACATAACACATAAGTTTGCTTATTTGTTATATGTATATAGAATAATGAATAATTACATTTGATATATCAATCTTTAGTGAAAATATCAAAATGGCCTAAACGACAAGTCAGCGAAAAAATGGCTCGGGACGGCACGTGTTAAGGAACAAATAAGTGCTAATCAACTCAGCGCTAAAGGCATCGTAGCGCAAAGGGTTGAAAAGCCCGACAAATAAAACTCGAAGCAACGCAGCGTAAGGTCGTAGAACGTGGATCCGATTATTCGACGGATCTCGAGGACGCCGTGGTACCTTGCACGACTCTCTCTCTCTCTCTCTCTCTCTCTTTGCCCCCGAGTTATTTCCGCGACATTAATTCCGAGGCGAAGCATCAGCAGAAGATCCCCGGGGTTCTTTTTCGAATTTCTCAAGATATGATCGCGCGAAGCTCCGGGCCGAGCACAGAGCTTCGCCCTCGGCCCTCCGGACCACCTTCCCATCGGAACCGAGCTCCCCATTTTACCCGCCGATAACAAATGCGTTCGCCCGGCGAGGCAACCCATTCGAAGCGGTCCCGTCCCGCGGCCGCGTCTCCTCTTCTTCTTCTTCTTTCGCCGATTCACCGTTTCCACCGCGGCGATGGGAAGAGTTCGACTTTAAACGGGCCGAAGAAACGAATGTTTTCCCTCGCGGCTCGTTCGATTCGGCCGCGGATCGCGGGGTCGCAGGGTTCTATCAGATTCTCCAGATTTTAACAATTTAGGAGTGACGGAACGACTGGCGCAGGGAGGGACTGTCGGTGTTTGTGTTTAGACACTTTTAAGACGTTTTTAAGACGTTCGGAAGACGTTCTCAAAACGATCTCAAGACGCTTTTAATACGTTCAGAAGACGTTCTCAAAACGATCTGAAGACGTTTTTAAGACGTTCAGAAGACGTTCTCAAGACGCTTTTAAGACGTTCAAAAGACGTTCAGAAGACGTTCTCAAGACGCTTTTAAGACGTTCAGAAGACGTTCTCAAAACGATCTCAAGACGCTTTTAAGGTGTTTCTAAGACGTTTTTAAGACCGTCAGAAGACGTTCTCAAAACGATCTCGAGACGCTTTCAAGATGTTTCTAAAAAATCCAAAACCAACCAAGGAGTATCAAACAGAGTCAAAGATAAATATCGTACAGACTCAAAGACAGACGTCGAAGTTAAAAATCTCCGTCAGCCATCGGCAGAACCGAAGTTGTCGTCGATCGTCCTCAGAGACCGTGGCGTTTTTTGACAGAGACAAATGATCCCTCGAAGCTTCGGATTCTCGGATAAGTGAAATTAATTCCGACGCGATCTTCTCTTTCTTCTTCTTCGTCGTCTTCGTCTTCTCTTATCGGTATTAAATCCCCCGAGGTTGATGGAAACAGCTCTAAATAGATATCCATCCTCCTCGAGGAGAAACGCCGAGTAAAATAGATGACAGCCGATGCCGGGTGGAACTAGTTTCATGGAGTTCAGCCAGATAAGCTTCCGCCCGGTTACATTAAACTGGAAAGATCGCCGGAGAGAGAGAGAGAATTCAACTTTCGGATCGTAGCGGCCCTGCACAATAACAGCCGGGATTTTGCCAGACGGTGTGCTCGCGATTGGTCCACGCGCTGAGTTAGGGTGATGGGGGACGATCATGCAGATCACCCTAACCGGGTTCGAGGTGGTCCTTGCCGATGATCCAGCGCACTAAGGTGTTTTTTTAAAGGATCGATTCTTTTTTTTGGATTTTATTTTCGTTTTTATTTTGCCATTTATTTTAATATATTTCCGACCGTCGGCTGTAAACATTTTTACAAAATTACTATTAAAAGATACTTATTTTAATTATTTTATTTATTACGAAAAGTATTTAATATAGTATATTTTAACTTAATAGTTTACTTAACGTTAGTTTACTTAACGTAAACATGGCGGTGCGGGTTATCAGTCATCGGTTTCCTCGAAGCACCTCGCTTCCCGCGCCTGTCACTGCTCTATGCAGAAGCAAGGGCAAGGGAGGAGGGCACGGTTTTCTTCTCGGTCTCAATTACACGGCGGCTCGATCAGTATGCGAGCAACTTGCGAGCGCTCGCGTGTACACGAGGAGGGCCGGGGCGCGCGACGCGTTAATGGAAGTTCCTTGGGCGACGTCGATCCCGATGAAGCGGCCCCGGCGCCGCTCGGAATCGAATCGGCGAATAAGCTTTCAGCCGCGACGCTCGGATTTCCGTGTCGGCCGACGGAATGCGAGCCGATATATACGCGACCTTCGATGAACAAGTACGGCCGAATCGACGGGTTTCGTACGCCACGATTTTACGGTGATTTTTGCGATGATTTTTACAGTGATTTTTACGATTATTTTTGCGATGACTTTTACAGTGATTTTTGCGATTATTTTTGCGATGATTTTGTTTACGATCTTGTAACGCGGTTATTTATTTATTTATAGATATGGGGTGTGACACGACGTCACCTAATTTTCTATAAAAATTATTTTGTTCACCGAAGCAAAAATAGCATTCCAATTAGCAAACAATTGAACTCCTGAACAAAAAATTTCTGGTTCAAATTAAAATCCAACATCTTATACTTTTCCCCCTAGAAACTTTGAATTTTCCTGCGAAGCATTGAATCGTCCGAGAAAAGTTGCTGCACAGGAATTCTGAAGTCTTCGATTGAAAGTCGATTCGTCGGATCGGCGCGGACGATTAATCGAGGAGAGAAAGCGGCGAAGGTAATCCGCGATCAATTAAGCGGCGCTTTTCGTGCAAGTCAGCCCCCTCCCCTCCTGGTTCCGGACTGTTAATAAGTTTGCAGTAATTACGAGTGCCTGGTTAGAGGGATTCCAATCAGATCGCCGCCGCCTCTAGTTCCTCCGATAGAGAGAGGCCGGAAGTGGCCAGTGAACCTACAAATTACGGGCGATGGACGATCGTGATTGGCCGGTCGACCGAATATATTCCCGTCCTACTAATCCGGTCTTCGCGAAAATTTCGACCAGCCGACGAATTACGAACATTAACGAATGATATATTACAGGATAATTATTGAATATATATACCCCGTCGAATAAATAAATATCGAGCCAAATAAATATTTAGTTCAATAAATATTCAGCCGAATAAAAATTTATTTCGACAAAAATTTATTTCTTTTATTTAAATTATCGTACAAAGCAATTACCATTAAATAAAGTCATAATAGAAAGTCATAATTATTGTATAAAATTATTACACGAAATTATTACCACCATATGAAATAATAATACAAAATTACGTCTGCAATAGATTACAATAAAATTGACACCTAAAGCTCTGCTATAATATTAACATCAACTTCCATCGCATCGTGAAAAACAGATCAACCCTTTCGCGAGCGATCTCCATGAATCGCGAACGCCTGAATCACGGCTGGTTAGCCGGAAGATTCAGCGATCTGTTTGAGCTCGATATTATGGCATTCGCGAAGTGGAATCGCATTCGCGTGCGAACCGTTTCTCCCGCCTTTTTTAAAGTCGATTCGATGTAGGAACACAGAGAGGAACTTTTGTCCCAGCGGGAGAGAAAGAGAGAGAGAGAGAGAGGCATCGCGCGACTGCCTACGGGGCTCTCGATGATTTATTCAATATCCGATATTCCGTCGACGACGACGAACGTTGGATTTCAGACACGAGAGTCTTCGGTCGTTTCGACGACGATCCGCGCGACGGAAACACGGAGAACGCACCCGCGACCCCCCGACGAAGCCGTATACTAGGTAAGGTAAGGTTTCGAGGCGAATGTCAACCCTTGCGCGGGTCAGGGTTTCACCCTTCATCCTGACCTTATCTCTTGTCGCGGACGAGCTCGCGGAACGACGACGGAATCGGCGATAGTTTCTTCGGTCTGAATTATTTCGGTATGCACCACTTTGTCCGAGTTATTTTGGCCTATACTACTTTGCCTGAATTATTTTGGTTTGTACCACTTTGTCTGATTTATTTTGATTTATTACTACCTCGTCTGACTAATTTTATCCTGTACTACTTTTTGTCTGAATTATTTTGTACTGTACTACTTCGTCTGACTAATTTTATCCTGTACTACTTTTTGTCTGAATTATTTTATCATGTACTACTTCGTCTGACTAATTTTATTCTGTACAACTCTTTGTCTGAATTATTTCGTACTGTACTACTTCGTCTGAGCTATTTCTTTCTTCACTACTTTCTCTGACTAATTTTGTTCTTTACTACTTCCACTTTTCCAGTACATTTTATCTAAACGATATACTTTATCGTATTCGAACGTCGGACGCCACACGTTACGGATTTGGCATGTAAGCATCGATAAAACTTGCCTCGAAGAATATACGAAAAGAATTCCATCCCGTCTGACAAATATCGTTCCCGACTACTACCATAAAAGAGCGATACATCTTGTTCGAACATTGTTCGCATCGCTGAAATTTCGACACTGTTTGCCGTATAGTTTCTGCCGGCGTTGGTACGGTACGTTCGCAGCAGGATATTGTAGACGACTTAAGGGGGGCAGGGCAATTTATCGCGTCTGATTAATGGAACAGATAACCTACTTCTATCCTCTCGCACGAAAATTTCACAGACAAACGAATATACATTGTTTTTCTCGCATCGTACGATATTAATCTATTCAGGATCTATAATAATTGGGACGAGGGGAGAAAGGATTGCTGAGACATCGATGGGGGGTGGCGCTAAAGGGGGGAGATCGTTGAGACACCGAAAGGGGAGGCCAGACAAATTTGATCGAGTCTGACTAATGGCGTACATCGACTACTTTCGTTCTCGCGCTGTATTTCACTCCCCACCGACAGTGTTCTTTATCGTTCGGTTTCTGGCAATGTTTGCCATGCGTTTATTAGGAATATCGTAAGGGCGCGGCGCGTGGTGGGGGTTGATTTAAGGAGACCGAGGGGAGATTTCGCCGTGTCTGACTAATGGTATGGATAACCTACTTTTCACCCGCACGAAATTCTAAAGACAAATAGAGCGATCCATCACTTTTTAATTTACGTGATAACGGTGATTTATTTGACATTTGAGAGCGACGAATAGCACCGGTATTTTTCGTCTTAAAAATGTCTCAGAAACGTCTTAAAAACGTCCTAAAAACGTCTTAGAAAATCATAAAAGCGTCTTGAGCCGTCTTGAGATCGTCTTAAAAACGTCTTTAAAACATCTTGAAAACGTCTTTAAAACATCTCGAAGACGTCTTAGAAACGTCTTAGAAACGTCCTAAAAACGTCTTGAAGACCTCCTCGTGCTCTGAAAACGGTCAGAGGTTTTTCCAACGATGGAAGAAGCATCGTCGAAAACGAAGCGAGACGGATACCGAAAACAAGCTTTCCATCGGACGCGGAGGGAGACGGAAGAGGACGGGGATGTGGCACGCGACGATATCAAATTTCATTTGCATAGCCCGCGTTATCCGAAACGCTGTCTCGTCGCGCGGCCCAACCACAATTTCGAGTCGATCTCCGTCGCGCACGTGCTGCCACGATCTTTCTCTCGGAGACCAGGAGAGTGGATATATTCCTCTCTCTCTCTCTTGCTGGAACACAAGGTAAATACACCGCTCCGGTGGAACCTCGTTTCGGCCATCTTGGGGGTGCCGCGATGTGATTTAGATAGAGCGGTAGGCCGTGCTCGGAATAGAAAATTGAAAACCCGCGCGCCGGCTCGCGCGCTGTAATTCAATTCTCTCTGTAACGCGGATCCACGCGCGGAAAACTATCCGCGGGAAAACTTCGATAATTCATGCGGCAACGCTGCGCGTAATTTACTTTACACGGGAACATAACCCCTTCTCCCATCTCTCTCTCTTTCTTTTTTCCCTAGCATTTTTTTCCTTCGAACACAGTTTTTCTTCGAACAGTTTTCTCGTAATTCGTAAAGTAGTTAACCGAGCTAAGCCTTCACACTTTTTTTATCTTTTTCGCTTATTAACCCTTTGCTATATCTCGTAGCATATTGCTGGAAATTTTTAGTAACAATATGTTAATTACAAATGCTGTCACGTTCTCTATAGTTCGAATAAAATTCTCTCGTCGAGGTCAAAGTTTTGTCAAAATTATCGACGCACAATGAAAATGTAAATTGTTTGAATTATCGTCGAAAAGATTTGAGAAGAATTATGATACAATTATTCTCCCAAACAATGCATCGAATAAAATGATATTCGTCCAGCACGCCAAATGAATTATTCGACTAAAACTCCGCCCCCCCCCCCCTAAACAAACTACGCGAAACTCCGCCGGCAGCGATCGTAACAGAAGTTGTCGCGCTAGTCGGCTAAACACGCATCGATTACAAACTATCGAGGGGGGGAGGGGGGGCGTCGTCGCGGCCTGTCGGCGATAATTAAACCATAATTGATAACGTTACCGTGGGAACGCCAGCCGGCCGCGTCTCCGATAATTATACAGGGGTTGGGGTTCGGGGGGGAGGGGGGAAGGTGGACTCTGGAAGCTCGAATTTCGACGGCGGCGCGGCGCCAATTAACCGGCGGAGTTTCGCGCGGCTTCGACGACGCGTCGAGAGGAAAAGCGACGCCGTGCTCCTCTAATTTTCTTCTTCGAGCCGCGCTCCTTTTATTTGTCGAGCCGAAGCTGCTAGTTTTCGACGACGGGCCCCGGCGAGACGCGGGATAATTAAACGACGGGGCTCGCCGGCTAATTAATCAGCGGCGCGATGGAAATAATAAATTCAACGTCGAACGGCGCGACGCGATCTATTTTTGCGCGGTCTATTCTCGACGTTGGTCGCGGGACGATCGATCGCGCGATTGACCGATGCCGCGTGGCCTTTGACCCCCTTTCGAATCCGCGAGCATACGTTTTCGTTGAAATCTGCTCGATCGCTTCGACGATCGCTTCGATTTGCGGGCCGCGTTGTTATTTGTCCGAGCTCGCGATTTTATCGGCCCCGTGAATACCAAATGTAATCGGCCGAAAAAGTTTCCGCGGTCTGCGAGCCTCGCGCGGAACGCGAGAATTTGTTCGGCTCGGCGCCGATTCGCGCAAACGTTTCGCTCGTGGAACGCCGATCGCGTTCCTCTCGCGGCGCGCTGCTTGCCAATTTATTGGCCGGCGTTGTCGCCGCTGGAATCGATTGAAACCTTTTAGGGCGTGCAAACTGACCTTTCGACTGTACCAGAAAATAATTCCGCGTCGTTTTGTACCGGCGAATGTCTGGCAACATTTAAATCAATCCGTCGAAGAATGCTCGAAAGATGATTTCTACGAAATTTTGACATATTTGCGATTTTATTGTCAAGTACGTAGTGAATGTAGTACGTTGGAATTTTTTCTGTGGATAGAACGACCTTTGAACTGTACAGAGAAATTATTTTATCGCGATTGGTGTTCGCGGACACCTGGTGCCATTTAAATTAATTCGATCTTTTAGTCGAGACGCGAATTTTCCGATATTACTCCAAAATTACATGACCTTTACGATTTTATTACTATCTGCATAGTGAATGTAGTGGGTTGGCATTTTTTCTATAGATAGACCGACCTTTGAACTGTACATGAAAATTATCCGACCCCGTTTGGCAATCGCAAACATCCGCTACCATTTAACTGGACGCACCAAGGTTCGTATTTCGTTTAAAAGACGAACTCTCCTATATCGTACTAAAACTGTACAAACTTCGAGCTTTTATTGCTACGTCCACACCGGATGTAACAAATTGAAATTTTCTAGGTATATAGACCAACCTTCCAGCTGTGCAAACAAATTATTTGACCATATTTGAGATTCGCAAACACCCGCTACCATTTTACTCAATTCTAAAAGCATTTCGAGTATTTGAAAGTCGATTTTATTGAATCGTCGATTTTATTAAATAAAATATTATTTATCAAAATATACTATAATATAATATAATACTGTCGTATCAACATATGAGAGAACATTAAATTCTGAGTAAGAAAGTATTAATTTTTTATTGCCCCTAAACCTAATAAGCAACGAGTAATTTCATTTTGTTCGCCGCTTTGTCTGTCGAGAATGAAATGAAACGGAACGGGACACGGTTTCGGGGCGGTTTAGAATTCGCCGGAGGAGTATTCCTCTCGGTTCGGGATGCCCGGTTAGCCGGCAAGACGGCTGATGGAGGATCAGCGCACGGAACGCGAAGGAAAACGTTCCTCCCCAGCCCCGAGGCGAAAACACACGCTCCCTCCCTTCTCCCCCTTCGCAAACGGGGGAAATATTCGCGAGCAAGATTTTACGCGTTTTTCATCCGCTCTAGCGTTGGCCCGGCTCAAAGCGTTCTCGAGCTGCCTGATACGCGCGGACGAGATCAAGATGCTCCGCGCGTTCGTTTCCTAGATGCTCCGCGCGTTCGTTTCCTAGATGCTCCGCGCTTTCGTTTCGCAGGGATAAACTTAGGGGCGTGGGATTCCGCGAGTTTGTTAATCCTGCGCCAGGAACAATGTAAATCGC
This sequence comes from Augochlora pura, assembly GCF_028453695.1. Lineage (NCBI taxonomy): Eukaryota > Metazoa > Arthropoda > Insecta > Hymenoptera > Halictidae > Augochlora > Augochlora pura. The sequence continues at coordinate 2,019,667 of NC_135775.1, read as the reverse complement.
GGAATTCTCTCTAATGAATGCTCGTAACTCGCGAACAGATTTTCATTGCTTCGATAAGAGCTCGAGCAAGTGCAAGAGCAAGTGCTAATCTTGGACGATGATTGGCTTAGGCGAATTTGGAGGAGAGGGTGGTATTAAAAGTCTGGTGGAATGGCGTGAATTGAACATTTTTGTTTGAAGTAAATGATAGGTGAATTAATTAATTGATTGCACGATGAATAAGTCAATGAATGATTGAATGATCGACTGAATGAATTAGTGGACAAATGAACGACGAATGACTGAATGACTGAATGAATAAATGACTGAATCACTGAATCATTAAATAATTAAATGACTAAATGGCTGAATCAATGAATGATTGAATGACTAAATGATTGAATGACTGAATGATTAAATGACTGAATCACGGAATCATTAAATGATTGAATGACTGAATGACTGAATGACTAAATGACTGAATCATTGAATCACTGAATCATTCAATGACTGAAAGACTAAATGACTGAATCACTAAATCATTGAATGACTAATTGGATGAAAGATTAAATGATTGAATCATTGAATAACTAAATGACCGAATCACTGAAAGACTAAATGAGTGAATCATTAAATGACAAAATGACGAATTGACTAAATGACTGAATCACTGAATTATTGAACGACTAAATGATTTTATGATTGAAAGACTAAATGACTGAATCACTGAATCATTGAATGACTGAATCACTGATTCATTGAATGACTGAATGACAAGATGGCAGAATCACTGAATCATTGAATGAAGGATCTCGCAGAGGGGACGTTTCCGTGGCGCGGTCGGAATCGCGAATTTCGTCGGTCAGAGCCTCTCTGTGTGTGTGTGTGTGTGTGTGTGTGTGTGTGTGCAGAGAATATCCAGGCCACGGGCCGTTTTCCCGTGAACGGGCCGGGAGACACGATTTGTAGGCTGTCCGTTCTGAGGGGGGGCGCGAGGCGGCGCGCGGACACCACGGGGCGTATGTGTAACAGGTTTTGTCCGCGCGAGCTAGACCGTGAGAGTTTATGTCCTTCGCCGACTGCGTTGTACCGTCGAGCCTGTTGTATCGCGCGCTCTCTCGCCTCCGCGCAACGTTCCACGTCGCGCTAAACCGAAACGGGTATGCAGGAATTCGCGTCGAGGAGTCCCGGCGAACACCACCCTGTTAGCCTAACCGGAACGCTCTTCGAACTATCGACGACTACCTAGAAACCTAATCGTCCCTGCGTGCCCGAAATTTTGCAGGACCTTTTCTATAATACTTCACTTTGTTCTTTTGTTAGTTAATCTTGCATAGTTTGGCAATTTTTATGCAGAGTTGTCTGTTTATTAATTATTTTTTTCGTTTCTTTATTTAATTATTATGAACAATTTTATATTTTTTTCTTTTAATATGAATTTAATTATTAATTTAACTATTGATTTCATAATACATGTTTAAGAAATTTAATAAGCATATGTTTCGTATTTAGTATAGTACGGTCACATAAAGTATAGTACAGTACAGTTACATAAATTTGTAACGAACTGTTTAACAATTAATTATTAATATAATGTATAGTATGCAATATCTATAATTATTAATATAATATATAGTATACAATATCTATAATTATCAATATAACATAATAATTATATGGCATTTGATAAAAAAAAGTTTAACATAAAAATTTCATTCTTAATTTAACTATTAACATTATAATATACGTTTGATATATTCAACACATATTTATACTATCCTGTATCATATACCAGACAATTATCTCTCGCGTCCCGATTCCCCGAAATTCCGACGGAACGCGCGATTCTAATAACAGCCCCGCAGACTCATATCGCCGTCATCGCGGCGAAAGAAAAAAAAAGGAGGCAGCCGGAAGACCAGCTACTATTCCGTCTGAAAGGCTCGTTAATGACTTGTTTCTCCGCCCTGCGCGCTCGTCGGGCTGGCATCCGTACGCCGGAAGCTCTGCCGTGCGAGAGCGTCGCGTTCGATCAGCGACGCGCGATCGACGTCGGCGTGCTCTGCCCGGAGGAGATATACGCGTTCGGTGATTTTAATAACGCGAGCTATCGATAATAAGCCTTGCACGCCGGGCAAAGCTTCCGCCCGGAGGATTCGCGAAACGAGAAACGCGGGCCGGTTTTAATCTGCGATACGCAGCGAAACTCTCGTCCTAGCCGGTGGCATTAATCGAACGATTGGTTCGATGCTTGAATAATCGATTAGAAGGCGGATCGATTCCTGCGTCGATTAATTGATTGATCGCAAAGAGGATCGATTTATAAATCGATTAAATTGATGGAAAGAAAAGTGGTTCGGTCGGAGAGCGTCGCGAGCCTTGTTTAAGGATTTTTAACTGAATTATTAATTTTGCAATATTTATCGAGAAATCGTAGCATTAATTAATTAATCGATCGCAAGGTTGGTCGATTCATGCATCGATTAAATTTAAACATCGGAAAATGGTTCGGTTGGAAAGCGACGCGAGTCTCGTCCAAGGATTTTTAACTGAATTACCGGTTGCCTAATGTTTATCGGGAAGCCGTAGCACCGCCCCGCCGACAGCTGATACCAATTACACGCCATTACGTGGGAAAACAAACGCGGATCGACACGGTAACGGCGCTCGATTGAAGGTTCCCCGGGCCGAAGGACAAGGTGAATCCTTCGCGGAGGGTTGGGAACAGGTGTCTGATGCAATTTAACGCCGGATCAAAAGGGATGTAACCAATTAGATAGTAACCAATTAATTTCTTACAAATTGCTATGGATTGCTAGCAATATTGTGGCTTGTTAGTTGTTACAAATTATTGCAAATTGATTAGAAAAAAAAAACTATCAAATTGCAAGTAAATATAATATAGAAATAAATCGAGTTAAAGTCCATTGAAAATGTCATAAAAATTAAAAATTATGAGACTTGGAAAGGAAGAATAATTAAATGATTCGAAAATAATTTTATTGTGTTAAATATTGCGAAAATATAATTTTTGTTTGACGCGCCTCGTTTTCACCGTTTCTCGAAACGATTGCGAATTTTCTCCGGTCACGGCGCGTTCGATTTTTTCTGAAATGGCGCAGGTGACCGGCTATTTTTATGAATAAACTGTGACTTTTACGATTCCGTACCCGGGAACTTTTATTTCGAACACGGTGATCCTAAGCGACGTCTATACCTCGACCATTTTCTCGTCTGGATAAATTCGATTTTTCGATCGAAAAATCGTCCAACTTTGAAAAGCAATAACTCCGTGAAAAAGCAAGATAAAATTATGAATTTCATCTTAAATTAAAGCGTGAAATCTCTACTTTTTAACAGTATACTCGAATTCCCATGATCGCGCATTTCCATGACTCTATTATACTAAATAGCAGGAGAGTGCAGATTTCCATACCTTTTATTGCAACATTTATTACTTAAAGAAAAAAAATCGCAGCGACTTGATTCTGCCGTCAAATTAAAGGCAAAGGTCCAAACTTTCCAACACTGTAAATAACATTCGCAGAAAAAATTTATCCAAGCCCTCAGAGGGCGTTAAACTTCGCCCTTTTTCGATACTATATCCAAGCCCTCAGATTTACTATAATACAATCATGGCAATGAATAATATTAGAAAATAGAATATAGTGTCATAAAGTAGAGACTCCAAGCTTTAATTTAAAAAAAGAGTCATTCGTTTGTGATAATTTTTAACAAAGTTACAGCTGTTTGAAGATCGACAATTCCTCAAAGATTATCGACGCTTCCGTAAATTCCGCGACGCGACGAAATCGGCGTAAAAGCTAATTCCTATGAAAGCGACCGTCGCTCGACGATCCACGGATCCGTTCGACCAATCGGCAGAAGGCTAAAGGCAGAATCGCCGGTGGGGCGATTAAAGCTTGGTCCATCAGCGAATTAACGGGGCGCGCCGTAAAACCGCGGAACGGCGATCGAGATCACGATTCCTCTCGTTCTAATAAGATCCCCGATGGATCGGGTCCGCCTTACAAAAAGGAGCGCCGATAAAAGCAACAATATCCGGCGAGCGAGCAGACCCTAACCCATCCGTCGGTTTTTACGGTTCCGCTTTTATTTTTACGACGCAGCCGAAGAAAATCGCCCCGCGATCCCGTCGAACACATCCGCGGAGAATACGCTACGGAATTTTCGGTTTTCCATTCGCTCGCGATTTTATTCACGGCCTGATCGGTCGGGATCGCCCTCTGACCTTCTCTTGCCGAGTATATCCTACCGCTCTGCGGACGATTCGGTTTGCTGGTCGCGGAACGACGAGCTTTCGAGGGACTTCTAATGTCCCTTTGACGACTCGAGGGCCCGCATTTCAACGCCGGCGAAACTTTCCGAGTAAATCTCGAAGGCGCCGCCATTTCGGAAGTGTGCATTTTTATGGAATTTTTCGTCGTTGATTTTTTTTCAGAGTAAAAATTTTTTTCTTATATCAAAATATAATATGAACAATTTTGTTATGAATAATTTTGTTATGAATAATTTTGTTATGAATAATTTTGTTATATATAATTTTTGTTATAAATAATTTTTGTTATAAATAATTTTGTTATGAAAAATTTTGTTATAAATAATTTTGTTATAAACAATTTTGTTATATATAATATTGCAATGATCCTACCAGAATTCGAAAAATTTGTATCGGACCACAATTATTTTCCATAAATTTCTTGTTCCCTAAAAAAGCAGCTGGAAAAGCTTGGATATTCGAATATTCATCAGCCGGTGCGCGAGTCTTGTCGAACGAACGAACGAAAGGGACGTGGAAAGAGAGGATGATTCGTGGCACTCACCAGGGTCGAACATTCACGCGGCTGCTCTCCCTCCGGCAGCGTGGTGATGAGGAAGAGCACCGGACTGGTGACGAGCAAACTGGTGACCAACAGCATCGCGAACGTGAGCAAAGCCTTGTGCACCGCTTTGCTCCTTCGCAGCCAGTAACACGGTACACAGCATATCCATGTGCCCTGATGCGCCACCCTTTCGACTTGCACCTGAGGAACACACCGGGCAAATCTCAGACAGAGCCAAATCGCAAAAGGGCCTTAATGAAATCGAGTCGAAAAAGGGCCTCACCATTTTCTCATCACCGAGAGAATAATTAAATAAAATCGCCAAGGGGTTAAATTGACAAAACCAAATCGCAAAAGGGCCTTAATAACATAGAGTCGAAAAAGGGCCTTAATAAATTCGAGTCGAAAAAGGGCCTCACCATTTTCTCATCATCGACAGAATAAATAAATAAAATCGCCAAGGGGTTTGAATTGACAGAACAGAGTTTAAAAAGGGCCTTAATAAATTCTAGTCGAAAAAGGGCCTCACCATTTTCTCATCACCGACAGAATAAATAAATAAAATCGCCAAGGGGTTAAATTGACAAAAGCAAATCGCGAAAGGGGCCTTAGTAAAATCGACTAGAAAAAGGGGACTCACCATGGGCTCGTCGGGAAGACCGGACCCCTCGTCGCCGGCAGGGTTGTTCCCGGCCCCGGCAGGTCCGGTCGTCGGTGCGGCGGTCGCGGTCGCGGCGGCTGTCGCGGTCGCGGCTGCTGCGGCGGCGGCGGGCCCCGGGCCCTGCGTATGAACATGTGCGCCTCCTCCGGCCCCAGGGGCGCACAGAGTGCGAGGACTCAGGGGTAGCCTCACGCTTGCCTCGCCACGAGATCTACCCCCACCGCCACGGGCCCCGCGGCCCCCGTAACCCCGGCTCACCGTACACAGAGCCACATTTGCCGGGTCCCGTGGAACGCACGCGCCCTAATGTGCCCGCCGGATTCTCGACTTGACCCGCGCGCGCCCGCGCACGCACAGCAACGGAGATCCTCGACGATCTCCTTGTCCGCTACGGTAACGCGACCGGACACGACGACTCAGCTCCCCCCCACCCCGCGCCGACCCACCACAAAAATCCTCCACCAGCACTCAGGCGAACGAGTGCTGGGTGACTGGATCAGCCGGCCAGGACCCACGATTTCTTCTTCCACCACCGCATCGGGGGTCGTTGCTCCCCCACCTGGCTCCGCTACGCGATCTGAAAGCACAGGTGACAAGACTTTATTAATTATGCGAGCCACGTGGTCTTATAATGCTAGGTTTCGAATCGGTTAACAATTTTTCGTAAATGTTTATGTCATTTTGTAGGGTAATTAACTTAAAAGGGTAATTAAATTAAAATTCAATTTTGTGATGTATAGAATGATGTAGATTGAAAAATGAAAACGCTGCAATTTTGGAAAAATTTTTTGCCTTCGACTACAAAGGGTTATATCTATTATAATACTATAATAATAATTAATAAATAATATTTCTATCATCCCTTATAACACAAAATTTGACAAATAAACATTTTAGAAACATTACTTAAACAACTTATATAAAATGCTACTTTATTGCAACCAATTCTAAACATAATTATCTACCACCTAAACAAATTATTTTACCAAATTTTCCATTCCATAAAAAGAGATATAAACATTTACAATTTTCACCCCTATTTATCTCTACCCCAGAATATGTATCCGCCCAGTTGCATTCTGCCGGGCGAATAAATCTATCAAAATCAATATTTGCAGAGATATACCTCTCGGTCTACTAATGAATAAAGTTTCGATTGCATTCGATTGCATCCTGAAGACCTGACGGGCCGATTTAAAATACATTTTCCGATGGACGAACGCCGCCTCGTTGCCGAACGATTTCTCTCGAAACGATTGTCTCGACGATTCTACTTCGACGACCCTAATCTTCGGACGAGGGGACCACCACCCGCCGAGTGGGGGGGAGGGGAGGATTTCTCGTTTCGAGAAATACAGAGAGGAAGCCCCGTTTTAGGAGGCGCGTGCTCCACTTGTGCGTGCCAATGATTCCATCGACATATATATTTATATATATGTATATATATTTATATATATATATATGTACACACATAGCCAAGGCCCCCGTAATTTGTCATTGTCAAAACCGGCGGCGCGCCGCGATTATCACCGCCGGTACGAGCAATTAAGTGCCCTTTAAACGTCAAGCTTTGACGAAGAGGAAGAGAAGCCTCGAACGAGTCGGAAGCGCGGCCGTCGGGCTGTTTCTCGTGGCACGTACCACGCGACACGCAACAGTCTCTCCCTCTCTCTCTCTCGCTTTCTCTCGCTCTCTCCCACGCTCTTTCTATTGCTAGGTTAAGTGTGCCAATTACTGCGCTCTCCACCGATTACTGAGGCTTTAGAGTAATTTTGCTCGCATTTGAGACTTAATATCTAATAGTCCCTCTCTCTCACGCTCTCTTTCTCTCTCTCTCTCTCTCTCTGTCTGTCTAGCTTTATTGATAGGTTAAGTGTGCCAATTACTGTGTTCTCCGCCGATTATTGTGTCTTTGGAATAGTTTTACTTGTATTTAAGACTTAATATCTGATAGTCCCCCTCTCTCTCTCTCTCTCTCTCTCTCTTTATCGATAATTTTTAAGTGTATCAATTACTGTGCTCTCCACCGTTTTCTGTGCCTTTAGAATAATTTTACTTAGAATAATTTAAATTTTAATATGTAATAGTTTCTCTCTCTCTCTCTCACTCTCTTTGTTGATAGATTAAGTATATTAATTACTTGGCTATAACAACAATTTAATTCGTAATTAACACTTAATACGCCATAGTTTCCTGTCTCTCTCTCCCTCTTTCTTAATGTAGAGATAACCTCTCTATTTTAACAAATAACTTTGTTCTAACAATAATACTCAACTTTTCCAGCGAAAAATTAAAATTAAAATAAAAGGCCGAAATTTCCCAGTTAAAGAGTCAAGGGAGCGTTATTCTAGCCAGCGGCGTCAGCGACCGCGAAAAAAGGCGAACTAGAAAAAGAAGAATAAAGGAGGAAAGGACGACGAAACGGAAGAGAAAAGAGTTTTCGAGAGCGTCGCCGGCCATGCAAATTTTTCGGGCCGGAAAAAAGGCAGGGTGTACGGCTCGTTACCCTAATCGCGGCCGTTGCTGATAAATAACGCGGATAAAGTCGAGCACAAGCGGCGCGGACCGTGCACAAGCGGTTCTCGGCCGCGGCCGATTATCTGATCGATCTCGGTTTCTCTTTCGACCCGACGATTTACCGTCGTCCGACGGGATCGCGATCCGACGGAATCGTCGGCTGTCCAGCTTTCCCTCGAATCACCTCGGAGCACGACGCTTCGCATGGGCCGCGTCGCCGCGCTGATTAGGACTCGGCGAGCGATTTACGAACGCGCGGCCCGAAAGAAAAACCGATTCTAATCGCGCTGCTAGCGACGCGACGGCATCTGATAACCGGTAACGGCGCTACGCCGGCCTCTCGTCTTTGACCTTCGGTATCAGTCTGGTTTTAGCCTCGCGATAAGCTAAGGGCGGTTTATTTAGGCGAATTAAGGGATTTAATGGAGGCGCGGTGAGCTGGATTTATGAGTCTAACAGATCGACGACTTTTAAACTGTTGTCAATTTTTTTTAAATAATTGTACAACTATGGCGAATTTTTTTACTGCTTTTGTATAGTCTTGACTATAGATTTGGTAAGCTATATTGACCCGCGAGTGTTTCGTTTAGGCGAAATCGAATTTTGTTTGCAAATCTGCAGACAGAAAATTGAAGACCCTCTGAAAACTGATGCCAACTCAAACGCCCACCGAGAGCTCAAAAAATTTCTCTCGCTACTCAACTCGCCATAGAATCAAAGAACAAAGTCTCCCCTTTAAAACGACACCTCGAAACTTGATCCACGATTTTTTCCACCGATTTCACACCACAAAATCAACATACAAAATCAACGACCCAATATCCCTGCCACACCTTCCATTCGAACTGTAATAAAACAGCTCCAAAAAAATCGTATCCAAAACGTCGGACACCGTTTCGAAAGAGAAAGCTCCGATCTTTAATTCTGCGCAAACATCGATCGCGAGAAAAATTTTCCCCAGTTTTCGCAGCGATTTCGAGTCGCGCCATTTTCGCGAAATCTCGGGCATTTTCCGGGTCCGCCATTAAACGCCGAACAACGACGCCATAAAAAAAACATAATCGCGTTACGGACAACGTTAATTAAGAATTTATTAAGGTTCCCTCGTTGCCCCGATCCAACGTGTAAACGGCGTTCGGCGAGCCTAAACCGTGCGCAGCACCGAGGTGGAGGAGCCGCAACGGCGAATTTAATGCGCCGCCACGGTTCGCTGGCCGCGATAGATACCGGCGGTTATTACGCGATGGAAAGGCGCTAACACCGAGAAAATTAAAATTCGCGTCGCCGAGAGGCTGTTAAACGGGGCGCTGGTATCGCCACGACGGATCCCGTCGCGAACAAGTTTTCGAAGGGGGGAGGGGGGTGTAGAAGCGCGTCGCGCGACGCTACGGAATTAGCCGGTCGATTCCTTCGCACCTGTGCGTCGCGTTGGATATGACGATCGACAGGTGCGATCGATCACCCGCGGTTCACTTGACAGACGGCTGGTAGTCGACACCTGATTTTGCTGACAAGTCGACGGCAAACGTTTATTTTTATTGCAATATATTCGAGCAAAATGGCTGTGATAAATGGCTATGATAAATGTGAGCTTTTTAATTTTATTTCAATTAATTAAATTGTTTTAATTATGTGGGGATTTTAGTGTCGAATCGTCGGCGACGAACGTGTTAACAGGAGAAGTTTCGTTTCTCCGAGGAGAAGGGCAGACGCGTCGCCGCATTGTTTATTGATAGAACGCCACGTACACGCCGGCGATATATTTTCGCCGATTATTTTTTGCCGGCGGATAAAAATGTTCAAGGCCGACGCGAGATTACATTTTCCAGTCAATGGAGTACGTGATCGAGGCCTCGGAGCAACGCCGGCCGGGAGAAGAGAGAGAGAGAGAGAGAGAGAGAGAGAGGGAGAGAGAAGCGCGCCGGGGACAGATCGAGCATGAAACGCGAACCCAGAATAAAAGAACAACAAATTCGTCTTTCGTCTTGCGATTTTAATCGGCCGGCGATGGCCGACGCTGCTACGCCAATGGAATCATTTTTCTTTTAGAAATGTCAGATGTATAGTATAAGGTATATAGTAAGGATATATAGTATAGTAAGGTTTAGTATAGTATAAGATAGTATAGTAAAGTTTAGTACAGTATAAAGTACTATAGTAAGATTTAGTACAGTATAAAGTAGTATAGTAAGGTTTAGTATAGTATAAGGTAGTATAGTAAGGTTTAGTATAGTAAGTGGAAATTTTGCAAACCAAGGAAAAATAAATATAACGTAGCATTCTGCAATATTTTATCACTGAAAATTTGTGTTAAAATGGAACTGTTCAAAATTGTAATTTATTTATTAACCTGTAGAGTTAGATATCTTTTCTGTAACATAACATTACTTAAAAATAATTGTTGATACAACTTATACAATTTAATAAGGAAGACATGTCAAGAAATAGAATATTTTCAAAACCCTGAAAATCTCGACTAAATTAAAAACATTCCGTCTACCAAATGCCGCATAATATTTATAATAATCGCATTGATATCTCATTGTAATTTCTAACACAATTGTTACAATTTCACCTAAAAATTCAAAAAAGAACAGTCAGCGATTCATCAAACATTTTCAATGAAAAAATATCGCAATTTCCCCGATTCGATTGACTTGTATCGCTTTGTTCACCGCAAAAACAAAAAAGCGAAAAACAAAACGCGCAGAGAAATAAATAAAAATTTCGAGCCGATGCGAAATGTACCTGTCGAAATCCGCGAGAAACGAGACGCCATCACGCACGACGTTCAATAAATGAAAACATCGCTGCAACAATCGAAGCTCAACATAAATTTCGCATGGCAAAAAATCCTCTGTATTTTTCCCATACTCCGACTTCCCCATCGTAAATTTCCAATGGTAAAAAATCCTCTGTATTTTTCCCCGTACTCCGACTTTCCTATAAAATAAAAAAACAAAGATAAATTCGTCGATTCACCGTCGATTGACCCTAGTTTTCCATCAGAAGTTCCGCGATTCAGTTTCCGACACCATCGCCACCATAAAAAAAGGAAACCGCGCGTAATCAATGTGCCCGCGAAGTTTAATTGGAAGAGAAATCCGGCGGATCGGACCGCGGTGGAAAAAAAATGTTGTAAAAAAAACGCCGGACAGCGGGAACTTGCGAAAACGAAGCGAAGGTGGAGAAGGTAGAAGAGGTAGGGGAGGGGAGAAGAGAGAGAGGAAGGGAGGAGGAGGAGGATGGCCGAGAAACAAATTAGCGAATCAGAAATGCATTAAAAGTTTTTGAACGGGTCGCGCGCCGCTCCCGCGCCTTTGGTTTCCCGCGCTTAACTCGAAAACAAGTGGGCGCACGGCCGCGCGAGAATAATTTTCCACTGTTCGTCGAAAATCTTTTTCCCCCAGTGCTTTTTAATTACCTGCTTTTCCCTCTCCCCTTCTCTCTCTCTCTCTCTCTTGTCGTAGCCCCAGCGATCGAGCAATTAAACGACAAAAAGGGAGGAATTAATGCAACTCGTCCAACAACGTTTGTTCTCGATGCCTCGACATCGCCCGACGATTTTTATTATACTCGTAATTTGATTACGTTTCTCGCATTTTTCTCTATTTTTATTCTTTTTCACGACATTTTTGATGCTTTTTCTTTTAGTTTGCTGCTGGTTATTTTTTGTTGGTAAACTTAAAATAATACAAAATAAATTACCACACTATAGAACAATATAATAAAATCCAAAATAGAGTAAAACAATATTAATTAATACAACATAACATAGTGAATTATACAACATAAAAACAGTATGAAATGCGATAACATCCACGATTTAACTACTAAATATCTATTACTAAATATAATTAATAAAGGCAATTTTACAATTTTATTAAAAAAAAATTGAAACACAGATCCGAGGATGCCGCGAACAAACGCGAATAAAGGAGGAGAGGGCGGGATTAATTTCCGGATAAATACGGCACTGATTACGGTGCTAAACAACGGCCGTTAAACGACATAATCCCGTGGAACGGCCAATGATGGATATAACTTCCGTGCGGATTCCCAGGCGCGCGGTCATAAATATAACATCGCGGAGGCCGTTAAAGGTACCGCGAGAGACACACAGATGAAAGTTTGCGGGGCTGATGTGCATCGCGATCGAGCCGTACGGGTCAATAGATTCGACAAAAGAAGGTTAGGTTATGTCGGAAGAAGGTCAACGGTAAATCAAAAGCCGATATAGGCAGGAAGGCGGGCTGAACAAAAAAAAAAGGAAGAAGATCCAGGCGGCGAGAGCCGTCGAATTTATTTTTTAGTTGCGAGTGGTTAATGGATGTTGATTTAATTGAAGTTTTCTGTTTATTTCAATTTTACTTTAATTTTATTTCAATTTTAGGTTAATATTGATTAATGTAAAAGGAAATTGGCGTGTATTGTGATTAATTTTTAGTGAATAATTTTTAGTTTTCGGTGGTTAATGTTTAATGTATTAAGGGACAGGGATTTAATTGAAGTTTTTTCTCTTCGAATTTTTCCGTCGAATTTTCTGTTCAGTAGGGATGAGGGGGTGGGGGTGGTGGGTTTCCGCGGGAATCGGAAACGCGAGAACGGGGAAGACAGACGGTAAACAAGCCAAGGACGAGGGATTCGAGGGATTCGAGGGCAACGTGGGCGCGAGACGAGAAGATGTGCTACTTGTTAAACATTCATGTAGTCGTTAGCGGTTCGCGAACTGCTTCCGGGAGATGCTCCGCCGAGACGACGTCGACGACGTGTACCGTTTCCTAAGACGTCCTGATTCATCCCCCCCCCCCCCTCACCTAGTGATTTCTTTTTCCCTCGAGACAGAGATAGTCCCGCGACAAAGGCGCTCGCTCGATCATTCGCGCGCGTCGATGATTCTGAGATTAAGGATCGGCGTGATCAAACGTTGACGAGGTGGAGGATCGAGGAGATTGGAGATTGTGGAGATCAGGGATCGGTGAGATTAATGGTGGTATGTGATAATAATGATCCATGAGATCAGTGATCGACGAGATTAAAAATCGACGAGGTTAATAATCGAAGAGATCAATGATCAATGTGTTCAATGATTAGCGTGACCAATGATCAACGTGATCGATGATCGACGTGACCAATGATCAACGTGATCGATGATCAACGTGATCGATGATCGACGAGATTAATGATAGACAAGATTAAATATCGACGAGATCAAAGATCGTCTCGAGTATAGATCAATGGGTTTAATGATCGATGAAATTACAGTTCGACAAGATCAAATATTGACATAATTAAAAATCACCTAGATTAAAAATCAACAATATTAAAAATAACCAAGTTAAAAATCAATCAAGTTGAAACATCGACGTTCCCAAAAGTATTTCGTTCAATAAACAATTAAATAAAGTTTCACTCAAAAAACAAATAATACCTCGCCCTCTATTACGTATATCTATATTTATACTGAATTATTTCATTTTGTAATCATGCAGAAAGGTCGAAATATTTTCGGCACGTGCTTCGCAATATGTTTACTCTCGTTATTAAGCCGCGAATGTTGCACGAAAATATTTGCAGAGCTTATAACAATTTCTCCACCGCAACATTGCCACAATTCCATTCGGGGGATTTTGGAATTCTACGTGCACACGCACACCGCGTGGCGCGAAGAATATATCAGGCTGCGTTTCGCAGACGGTTTAACGTTGTTTTATACGCGTCAGTTAATGTATTGTTCATAACAAACGCTGTGCATACGACGAGCGAACACAAATTTGTATATTATCTGTAAATTGAACTCGACTTTGACGATGGCTTTCTAAAATTCTTCCAATTATTCCTGAATTATTATTAGTCTAGAATTATTATTACTTCAAAATTATTTAATGGTCTTCGAAAATTCTTTCAATTATTCCAAAATTATTATTATTTAGAAATTATTCAGTGGTCTTCCAAAATTCTGCCAACCGTTTATTCCAATTATTTTGGAACAAACAATTTTCCAATTATTACATTGTAGCTTCTAATATCACAATATTAAATTTTAATTTCCATTATTATATTATTTATCTAATTAATCACGAAAAATACCTAAAGCTCAAAAAAATCACTCAACAATGTCTCAGCTTACGTTACAAACCCAGCACTATTACCTCATCAATAAATAACAAATTACCATTTAACAATAATAATTGTCTTGCCACGACAATCTATAGACAGTCTACAATTATCAAAATTGATGAACCCTTCAAAGACAATTCATTATTTCCCCGCCATTAAGTAAATCCAATCAGCTCTTCTCTGCACCCGATCCGGACAATTATTTCCAAATAAATATAATACGTTACCAGCAGGAGACCGAAAAGAAACGGCTCGGCAGCCCGCTGGTTCCGCTCGAATATCGTCGTCGCAGCGTTGTCTATCGTCTCTCGCGGTGTGTTCACTTTTCGGTTCACACACACTGTGTGGCGTCTCTCGTCTCGCGGCTCGCGTTACCGTCCCGGAACGGTGTCTGGATGGAATGTGCCGTTTACCCAGAGACACTCGTTTAGCCGGAAGTCGAGAGGAAAGTCGCGCACCCTGCTTTACGGCTGGGGGTAACACGCGGACTGTCGTACCGGAGACTCGGCGGCCACCACCGTGCCCGCGTCTCCCTCTCCCTCTCTCTCACTCCCGCCCCTTGCGCCGCTCCGCTCCACCCCCCTACCCTTTCCATTTCTCCCACTCTATCGGCTCGGGAGCTCCTACCCTCTACGGCGAGCCGCTGCTCGCTCCTACCCACGCCGGCCGACCCTCCACGATTTTACATCCCTCCTCCCGACGTGCATCACTCTCTCCCTCTCTCTATCTCTAGCTCTATTTCTTTCGCTTAATCGCTCTCTCTTTCTCTATAGCTTAATCGCTCTCTCTCTTTCTCTGTTAATAGCTCTCTCTTTCTCTCTTAATCGCTCTCTATTTCTCTCTAGCTTAATCGCTCTCTTTCTCTCTTAATCACTGTCTCTCTATCTGTAGCTTAATCTCTCTCTCTCTCTCTCTCTCTCTCTCTCTCTTGCTATCTCTCTCTCTCTCTCTCTCTTTCGCTCTCTCTTTCTCTCGTTTTTTCTCGCTCGCCTAACCCCTATCCAACTTTATGTCCTTTCCCGGCTGGCTATTTCTGAATCTCTTTCGGTCCTTCATATTCTATTTCGAGATTTATTTATTTCTTTTTTTAGCGCCGATTCTCGTTCCCCCCCGCCGACGCCGCCGCCGCCGCGACGATTTCACACCCCCTCGATCCGCCAACCCACTCCCCTCCCGCTCGCCACCTGGCCAACCCCTTTCTAGCTTTGGCGACGCGCGGAAAAAGAGAGAGAGAGAGAGAGAGAGTTATTCCTGGAACGCTTTTGGTCCTTCGTATTTCTATTTGCAGATTTATTTATATGCCTTCTTTTTTTTTTTACAGCACGCGTTACCTTTCTTTTTTTATACTTTTAGGATTCATCGGGGGTGACTTTTGTTTGATCTTCTTTTTTTTCTTTCTTTAGTTTATCGGATTGTTTGCATTGTTATTTTTGGAGTTGTTGCTTTATTGTTTTCTTTTTAGTTTTTGTTAGTTGTCTCGATGGTGTTTGGGCGTGTATGTTGGTTGCGTGCAGGTATAGTTGAGAGGTTATGTTGTCAGGGTAGTTAAGAATTTATGGCGTTATTGTTGGAATTGTTATTTGTAATAGTATGTATTAATATTATAATTTGTCAAAATGACTTTCTTTTTTAATTAACGAGTATAAAGTGTGCCTACAAAAATGATTAAAATCGAATAAAACTAATAAAAAAGAAATAGAAGCAATGAAAAACGAATAAAAATAATCGAAAAGAAACAGAAACAATGAAAAACAAATAAAACTAATAAAAAAGAATAGAAACAATTAACAAACGAATAAAAGTGATCCAGACGATACTGAAACCAATTTATCCCAGGTAACAACGCATTACTACCTGCGACGACCGTGACAAAATCGACTTTTGTCCAGCTAGATCGGACAAACAGCCCGGCACCTATACATCGAGGTAAAAAGCGGCGTCCGGTTCTTTGGATCATTGTTGGCTGCGCCGCACTATGTCGAATCCCTTCAATCCTGGATAATCAGGATCGGTTGAAGGGAAAACGCGATTCTATCGAGAGAGAGAGAGATATAGAGAGAGACAGAGAGAGGATTTGCGGCCACGGAACTTTAAACCGGACGATCGATCTGTTTGCGCAATCGATCGCGATTCCCGCGGATTCGGACCTTTCTGATCGCGTCAGCAATCCGCCACCGGGTTCGATTTTAGGCAGCGCTCTGCTACGCGCAGAGTTTATGCAAATTCCGCGTGCCGATGGACTAGCGATTTAGGCGTGCAAATAACCGGTCGGATTTTATAGCGATTTTCACGCTTTTGTTTGTTTCATTGGAATAGCGTTTACGACGCTTTATTTGAAATGTTTAGATGGTTTGATGGATTGTTATAATAATAACGAAAAATAGACTGTTGTGAAGTTTATATATAGAGTGTCGCGAAAGTGCAAGAATGTGTTCATATGTTTGGATGATTATACTGAAAGGGAGGTGGTAGGAAATTATTAGTTGTCGAGGTAAGGAATATTAATTATTTGTGTTAATAATGCCAGTAACAGTGCCAATAAATACCAATTACAATAACAATAATAATAATAATTTTTTCTGGGTAGGGAAGCGGAAAAGTCTTCAGGAAGATCAGCAAGAATAATAATAATAATAATAATAATAATTGACTAATTCATATATAGTTATTAAAAATCACTGTTATAGACGAAGAAATAAAAAGAAAAGTCATTTTCCATAGAAATCGCATAAATATAACAAAGAAGCTCGAATTTGTATATAGGATGTTCCAAATCTACATAAAAATAAAATCAGAAAATTCAAGACCAGAAATTAAGAAGACTAAAAGACGAAAAGGCGAAACTCCGACAAGAATTAGAGTGATTCTCGGAAGTCGGCGCGCGGCGAAACAGGAGGAGGACAGTTGGCAGCAACGAGGCGGCGAAGAAGCGTCGGTCGGCGGACCAAGGCCGGCGGAATAATGAAAACAGGAAGCCCCGGGAATCGCCCGAAATCACTTCCGGCGGGGGCGAGTCTTCCAATAAAGTTTCGACGCTGCTATGAAAAATGTTGCCCCAAGGTCGCAGTTAGGCGAATCTGTGTCACGAGAAGGGAGAGGAGCGGCGGCGGAGCGCGCGTCGCGACGGCTCGCGAGAAGCAGAGATTCTCTGACGTCAGCTCATTAAAGCCGTCGCGGGACGAACCGCCGTCGTAGGCCGTGTTTCCAGGAGATAACGAAACCACTGCGTCATTGTGTCCACGACCAGTCGGGGCAGTTAAGAGAACCGCGACGCCTGCCGAGCATCCCCGACTCGCGAAACGACGATTATCGGCCGCTGATCGACGCGATACGCACGCTCGTCGATAAATAACGAATTTGTGGAAGTGACGGCACCTTGCTGACGCGGATCACTTGGTGCGAGGGCGTTGCTGGATATTGGTGGAAGCAAGGTGAGGTTTTATAAGTCCCAAAGGATGTTACATAAGTCCCAAAGTCTTGTCCTATAAGTCCCAAAGTTTTGTCCTATAAGTCCCAAAGTCTTATCCTATAATTCCCAAAGTCTTGTCCTCGAAGTCCCAAAGTCTTATTCTATAAGTCCCAAAGTATTGTCCTGTAAGTCCCAAAGTATGTTACAAAAGTCCCAAAGTCTTTTTCTATAAATTGCAAAGTCTTGTTTTATAAGTCCCAAAGTCTTATCCTGTAACTCCCAAAGTCTTGTCCTCTAAGTCCCAAAGTCTTGTCCTCTAAGTCCCGAAGTCTTGTCCTATAAGTCCCAAAGTATTGTCCTATAAGTCCCAAAGTCTTGTCCTATAAGTCCCAAAGTCTTGTCCTATAAGTCCCAAAGTCTTGTCCTATAAGTCCCAAAGTCTTGTCCTCTAAGTCCCAAAGTCTTGTCCTATAAGTCCCAAAGTCTTATCCTATAACTCCCAAAGTCTTGTCCTATAAGTCCCAAAGTCTTATCCTATAACTCCCAAAGTCTTGTCCTATAAGTCCCAAAGTCTTGTCCTATAAGTCCTCTCCTTACCACACTACGTACAACTTCGAGAGTCTGCTCGTAATAAAGGACTTCGTGCTAAATCTACTAAATATTAATATTATTAATTCCTCCTAAAAGCAAGAAAAATATAATTCATCTGTTATCAAAGTATAAAAACGAAAGTTGATAAAAGCAATACGAGACACAATAATAATCTGGTACTATTAGATTAATTATTAAGGAGGAATAAGTGCGCATCGTGATAGGAATCGTGATGCAAGGGGTTGAAGCATCGGAGTGCTTTGGCCGGAACTGTGTCAATATTTGGACAGCTGTAGCTTCGTTAAAAGCTTCCTTAGAATTGTCACTGTTTTTCGTAATTAAAGCTTGAAATGTCTAGTTTACGACACTGTACTCTAATTCTTCGTACCGTGCACCCCCGTGACAGAATTATACTGAATCCGACAGAGAATAATGAGAAAAATAAAGAAAGCTTCGTAAAGTAAGATAAAGTTCAATTTATATAATTGCTATTAAACAATTTCAATTATCATTAAAAATATCGGTGAAGAGTGATTATTATATAATAGTTATTATATAATATTGTATCATCTGTGCCTAAAAAATTGTTTAGTTTACAAAAGATATCACTCACAAATAATTAACAATAATTGCATGGCAAACAATATTATATGATCTATTACTAAAAATAATAATTTTCCCTCATAAACAACATCAAAGCAGACAGAAGAGTCGATTAATTATTAAACAAACACAAAAGTCATTTCATCCCCCATATTTAAGACCTTCTCAACCCTTTGACGTACCATTTTCTTCACAATAAATTACGAATTTAATTTAAACATTGCCAACAATATTATAACATTTAATTCCTGCTCAAAGGAACGGATAAACATTGATACCCATCACGTTATTGTTACAAATCTCCATCGCGAGTCCAAAGGGGTTAAATAGAGTCTCGAGAGTCCCCCTTAACCCTTCCACAATTTTCCAAACATATTCCACGGAAATTTCATCGTCAATTTCCCGATTGGCGGAAAAGCGTTCCCGAAGAAATCCACCGAATTTCTCGGGGTGAAACGGTGTCTCCCGTTCGTTTCCGACTATATCCATCCGCTGCAAGGATAACCGCGACCAAGGCTGTGCGCACACATTTACACGACGACGACGACGACGACGACAGACGGACGCAGAAGCGCACGCAGGCCGCTTGTTCCCCTCCCGCGTATGTAGGTCGAGTTAATGAAATGCCAGAGCGAAATCTTATTCTCCCGCGGACCGACCACTTTAACTACGGCGGCCCGCCGCTTTTTCGTTTCCCTTCGTTTTCCGAATCCTCGCGGCCATTTGTTTCGGCCGCTCTCGTTTTTCGAATCCTCGCGGTCATTTGTTTCGCCGCGGGATCGTCCACGTGGGGAAGCGTGACAGCCGCGTAAATAACGCCGGTTTTGCACGTAGGGAGCCGGGGTGAGTTCGTTGGTAACGGGGGGTGAGTTTGTGGGGATTGGGGGTTATGTTTGCTGGTAACCGGGGTTGCATTCGCGGGGATTGGGGGTTGCCTTCGCGGTGTAACGGGGGTTGTATTCGCGGGGGTTGGGGGTTGAATTCGCGGTGT